>NC_048417.1:26486865-26495924 GCF_013103735.1 Etheostoma cragini | reverse complement strand
AAAGTCTGACCATCTCAAAAATACCACGCCTTATTTCATTTTGGAATATAAAGAATATCAACCCAGCCATATTCACTTCAATTATCCACCCATCCTTCCTTCCTGACACTCACAATCTTTCCAACCTCGATAATCTGGTCTCTCATTACAACAATGAACTCCATTATATTCTCAATTCTCTTGCACCGTTAAAAAAACGATCATTTTCTTTTTCCGTCTCCGCCCCTTGGTTCACCCCCAATCTTTGTCTTATGAAAGTCAAAGTTTGTCAACTTGAACGTCTCCATAGAAAAACTGGTCTTACTTTTCACAAAGAAATGTACAATGACCACATTTTACGTTACAAGGACTCCATTGCCAGCACCAAAACCCACTACTACTCCAGAATAATCACTGCCAACAAAGGAAATTCCAAGTCACTGTTTTCCCTACTGAACAATATCACCAAACCCCAGGACTTTCTCCCCCCCTTACTTGTATACTAGCTCCTTCTGCAACTCGGTTATGTTTTTTTTCACAGAAAAAAATGAATAACATCCACCATCATGTCAGACGACTTTAACCCATCCACACACTCCTCCTTCCAGCCCCCCACTATCTTAGAAATCACAGAACTCACCCGGATATCCAAGCCATCTACTTGTCAACTTGATCCCCTACCCACACAACTTGTTAAAGTTTGCCTTCCTTCCTAGTACCCCTCATCTCTGCTATAATCTACTCCTCCCTCACTACTGGAACTGTCCCTACATCCTTCAAAACTGCTGCCCTCGCCCCTATTTTTAAAAACACTGGTGCCGACCCATCCAACTTCAACAACTTCTGTCCTATATTCAATCTACCATTTGTCTCCTAACTTATTGAAAAAACAGTTGCCTCCCAATGCCATTCTCACGTATCGCACAATAAGCTGTATGAACAGTTCCAGTCCGGTCTCTGCCCCCTCCATAGCACTGAAACAGCACTTGTCAAAATCACAAACAACATCCTCATAGCAGCTGATTCTGGACTCCTCATTCTCCTCATCCTCCTCGACCTTAGTGCAGCCTTTGACACATTTGTCACACTACCCTCCTCAATAGGTTATCTTCCATCAGCATCACCCACACCCCGTTAGACTTGTTCAAACCTTACCTTTCTGGACGCACCCAGTTCATTCAATTCAAGTCTTGTAAATCTGTTCTCTCCTCCGTCACTTCAGGTGTGCCCCGGGGCTCTGTCCTGGGGCCCTTACCGTTCATTATTAACCTGCTTCCCCTCGGCAATATCTTCCGCAAATGTAACATTTACTTCCACTATTACGCCACCGACACCCAGCTCTACATCTCTACCAAACCCCTGTCCACTCTCCCTCCCACCTCCCTTACAGATTGCATTTCTGAAATAAAAACCTAGCTTACCCAAAACCTCCTTAAATTGAACAGCAATAATACTGAGATTCTCCTCATTGGCACCAAATCCTTTTCATCCTTGACAGCACTCCATCCTATCAACCCCATATCATTAACATTACCCGGTCTGCCTACTTCCACCTACTCAGTCTCTTTAAGAGTAAATACACAGTATTGTGTATGTACACAGTAATGTGTATTTACAGTACATTTCAACAGTTCACATCTCAGCATGATCATTTCAGAAGACATGCCTGTCCGTCTGATAGACTACAAAAAGTTACAAGCTATAGAAACCGAGAAATGATGCACTCTCTAGATTTCTGAACGTCGAAACTTGGCCAGAAACTACAAGATTGTGAGGGGACCAGATAATTATGGATTACAAGGCTTGGATATTCTAATTCCTTGGAGTGTTTGCGATTTAGGAAATCAACGTTTATGAATATCTTTCACCGCTGTGGATAAAGACACGAGGACAAAGGTAGGGATGCACGCTCGATTTAGACAGAAACGGTGCAGTGTTTCTTAACTTCATAACATGATTATAACCGCTGTAAGTCACCTTATCCTTTGTGCGGGGGCTTGATGGAATCACAAGACTTTAAGGTTTCTAATGATGTGCCGCATGACCGTGTTGGTGACGATTTAATGCTTGCAATTCATAAAAAACAATTCATGAAAACACGTTGTGGAAAAACTCGTACCGTTTAGGGAACCGTGCTCTCAGAGAAGTTAATGGAATGTGCATGGGTAATGAAATTGCAGATGGACATGACGTCCAGAGAGGGGAATGGCGGCTGGTATGTGGCTTGATATGCCTTAAAGCAATTCCAGCCAGTTAGGTAGGCCGAGAGAGTGCTGGGGGTGAGACTGTTGATGATAGCATCTTGAGAGGCATAAGAGAGATTTCTTAGCTGGTGTGGTAGGTAAAAGTTGTGGCTGGAAATGGTGGCATTGGGTGAATGCTTGATTCTGGAGCCAAGCGTCTGAATTTCTGAGAGAAACGAGACAATGAGTCTGCGTTGGCGTTGTGGTGGCCGGTCACGTGACCTTTATTTACAACTACTACCACTAATGTGTTGTTTGAATGAACGAGTATGGATCTTTTGGACCATTTGCGGCCCCAAAGAATGGCAGTCACAACAATTGGATAAAGTTCATGGAGTGCCAACAAAAGACACCCAGATTCTGCGCCAAATTCATGGAATCCCGAAGGCCAAGTTGAAGCAAACCATTTCCCTTTCTAGTAGCTGCCAAAATCCACGGAGAGAGCTGCAATGGTGTACAGCTGTATGTCCTCGTAAAAAAAGAAAAGAAATGCCATTTCAAGAAGCCAGGAAGTGCTTTCACAAATGCATTTCCATCTTACACATCTCGTCCAAGATGACTCTATCATGGAAAGAGGTGACAGCAGCGGCCTTGGACAAAAGGCTAGACAGAAAGGATTTGGCTTAGGGAATGGCAAAATTGAGATGACCAAGGAGAGCTTATAACTGGCCTTTGGTGCATCTGACTGCAAGAAAAAAGTTCGACAGAAGGAGGGTGACGGCTGCACTTTCTCACAGGGCAAAGATGCCTGTAAGGATAAGGAATCCGGGGTAATGCCCAAGAATCTGATGGAGGTGCTAGGCCCCGATGTTTTCTCATTGGACAGAGGGACGCCTAGTTTGCGGAAAGCTGTAACGGGAGTACAAAACCCCATGTTAGCAGGAGAGGATGGAGGACTGACGATGAGAAAATCGCAGAGGAGGTGGATCGCGAAAGAAGTCTGTGATCGTTAATCAGGATCCAGCACAGAACTTCAGACAGCGAGTCGAAGATTTTGGGACTGCTTCTGCAGCCAAAGGCAAGGCGCACAGAGAAATAGTTGGCTCCCTCCCAGCAGACACCAAAAAAACACCAGAAATCCAGATGAATGGGCAGGATCTTAAATGCACTGGTGATGTTGGTTTTGGAAAGCCAAGCCCCCCGTCCCGCCAGAAGGATTAGGGAGATGCCGTGAGTGATGGATGCATACTGCATGGAGAAGTCCGGACTGAGAATAATGCTATTGATGCTCGGGATGACCGAGCCGTGAGTGGAAAAGGTCAATTATCAACCTCTTCCTCCCAGAGTATTTCAGAACACTGGAAAAGGAGGCACGACGAACGGGCTGTCATTAAACCGTCCTTCACTTCCTTGGCCAGTAAAGAGGTGACGGTGAGAGGGTCTGTGAGAGTGGACTGGAGGTTGAGGCATGCATGTGAAGTCACAGGGAGGACCGCGATACCTGGATGGAAACCATAAGTGAAGCTGTTAAAGAGGAATTCACCAAATTGTCTATCAGGGTGATGTTGCAAGGCTATGACAAGGCTATTTACCTCGAACGGTGTGCTGAGGTACCGTGCCAGTCCTTCCGCAGGCAAGGTGGGATTATGAAGGCAGGTGAGCCTGGCATGAGCCCCGCCGCAGAAGGAGCAGACATGCAGGAGCCGGCAGTTGGACAGGGCGCAGCCGAGGTCGTTGAAATTGATGCAAACCATCCTGCCACCCTGAAAGAGAACCGGCCTCCCCCTTTTGTCGACCCCCTTAGGTAGAGGGACACGATCACAAGGACAAGCATCCGCAGGCCTGGGGACGACAGGGGGTGGAGGGGCGGCAGCAGACAGGCGGTTGAACACGGAGCCATTGTGAGAGGAAGAAAGACGTGAATGAGGTGGGGGCACTGACAGAGCATGCTGAGGCAGGGTGGGATGGAGCACAGCGCAACCCGCAGGAGAGGGCAGCAAAGCAACAAAGATGCTAAGAGGCGCCCCAGGATGTACCCTGGTTAAATTTCTGAATTTGACAGGCTGACTGAGTTGCAAAGTGCACGTGATAACTGTAGAAATCGTCCCCCCCAACCGTAAAGCCATGTTGAGCACAATGGACAGATAATCATCCAACTCCAGTATCCGAACTGGGAAGGCTGAGCAGACAACGTTGCGGAAGAGAGAAAAAGCAGATGCTAGCCAAGCCAAGGCCAAGGCTAGCCAAGCAAACAATAGGAAAATACTCACTGTGGTTTTTGTCCTGAAAGTGTGATGTTGCAGGGGTTTACACACATATATATATATATATATATTCACTAACAAAGCTTCAATGAAAATGTCCATAGACTCATTGAGTTTGGGTGAAATATATGCTTTGAACGTAATACAAAAATGAACATATCTGTATTTGTTAACTTCCACGTGCCCATCCAGAGTTATAAAAGTTACATTTATTATTATTTCAAAGTCAAAATACTTTTATTGGTCTCCCTAAGGAGAAATTTGCAATGGACACTGAGCAACTTAGCTGAAAGAGTTACAGACACAACGACAAGCACAGGGTTAAAAAACAATTAAAAAACAAATATACAATCAACATATGGGCGACTCGAGGGCCTGTGCAAATAGCAGATTTACGATTTCCTATACTAAATAAGATAAAAGCCATATTTCAAAGACAAAACCAATTTCATTCATTCATCACAGTCACAGATATACCTTAAAAATATTAGTAGTCATACTTTCATCTCTGCTCATTAATGAGCTTTACTGCAATAGGGACAAATGAGCGCTTATACCTGTTATATTTACACAAAGGAACCATGTACCTCTTTCCTGAGTTCAACAGCTCAAACTGTGAAAACAAAACATGAGAGTTATCAGACAGAATGGTTTTAGCCTACCTTTAACAGGCTAAAACCATTCATTTAACTCATCCATTAAATTAAGTTAATTTTTTTAACTTAGGTTCGGGAGCAGGGCCACGCCTAAACCACACCTCTAATCACCAGACAACCCTACATATACTGTGCTGCGTAGCCAGGCTCGTGTTTCTGATTGCTTGACGTAAGAGGGTCAGCGTTCCATGCTCTTAGTCCTGGATCCGGAGCTATAGCTACGCACAGCTGATGTCCATCCCACCCTGCCTCAGCATGCTCTGTCAGTGCCCCCACCTCATTCACGTCTTTCTTCCTCTCACAATGGCTCCGTGT
The DNA here is from genome assembly GCF_013103735.1 of Etheostoma cragini. NCBI lineage: Eukaryota > Metazoa > Chordata > Actinopteri > Perciformes > Percidae > Etheostoma > Etheostoma cragini. The sequence continues at coordinate 26,490,527 of NC_048417.1, read as the reverse complement.
TCAACCGCCTGTCTGCTGCCGCCCCTCCACCCCCTGTCGTCCCCAGGCCTGCGGATGCTTGTCCTTGTGATCGTGTCCCTCTACCTAAGGGGGTCGACAAAAGGGGGAGGCTCCTTTCCTTTGGAACCAGGTTCCAGTCTGGGTTCGGGAGGCAGACACCGTCTCCACATTTAAGAGTAGGCTTAAGACTTTCCTTTTTGATAAAGCTTATAGTTAGGGCATATAATTGAATATTGTTAGGGAGTGAGGAGTCGCAGCGTCCGCCTAACCCGGCCCACCTGCTTCTCTTCATAGTTGTCAGATTTATCTATCATGTAATCAAGAATATAATAAAACTAAAGGGAGACTTGGCATACAGCCCGATTCCGGTTGGGGAGAGTTCTAGCCTGTCCAAGGCTCCTCTCTTTACCTTGTCTCTCTCGGTCATGCTTTGATAAAGCTTATAGTTAGGGCATAGAATTGAATATTGTAAGGGAGTGAGGAGTCGCAGCGTCCGCCTAACCCGGCCCACCTGCTTCTTGCATAGTTGTCAGATTAATCTATCATATAATCAAGAATGTAATAAAACTAAAGGGAGACTTGGCATACAGCCCGATCCGGTTGGGGAGAGTTCTAGCCTGTCCAAGGCTCCTCTCTTTACCTTGTCTCTCTTGGTTATGCTTTGATAAAGCTTATAGTTAGGGCATATAATTGAATATTGTAAGGGAGTGAGGAGTTGCAGCGTCCGCCTTTCCCGGCCCACCTGCTTCCCGTCAGAGTTTTCAGATTTATCTATCATATAATCAAGAATATAATAAATGTCTCTCTTGGTTTTGCTGTAATAGTTTTAGATAGCTGGGGACTTGATTTGATACACTGAGCTCCTCTCTCCTCTATCTTTCTATCTTTTCATGTATGTGCATCCATGTCCCAGAAATGCTAGTTACTAACCTAGCTCTGGGGAGTCATTCCCCGGAGTCCTTATGTTCTTTTTTCCCCAGCATGTTCCCTTGTATCAGGGAGGCTCCAAAATCAGGGTAGCAGCTGTCGCCTTGGTCCCGCTCCACGTTCTGTGATGCCATGTTTATCTGCTACACTCTGCGGTGCCCAGCTACGTCCTGCTACGTCCTGCTGTGCCTTGTAATGCTGCACAGCGTCCTGCCATGCCATGAACTACTACAAAGAACTGCTACCAACTACTATTTCTTTCTATTTTTGTTATTTCCACTCTTCATTCTAACCCCAACCGGTCGTCAGACACCGCCTACCATGAGCCTGGGTCTGTCCGAGGTTTCTGCCTTAAAGGAAGTTTTTCCTCGCCACTGTTGCACTGTTGCTTGCTCTGGAGGAGACTACTAGAACTGTTGGGTCCTTGTAAATTATGGAGTGTGGTCTATCTGTAAAGTGTCTTGAGATAACTCTTGTTATGAATTGATACTATAAATAAAATTGAATTGAATTGAATGTCAACGACGATCTGTACGACAGTCTATTCAATACTGGGCATGTTTCATTCACGCCGCAGCAGTCAGATCCTGTCGTATGTCTCAATGGCGGTGGGTCACCATGTGATCTCCTCTCCTCCGCCGATCGATCCCCGGCTCCCAGCAGCTTCAGCTTCCAGCGGCTTCCAGCGGCTCTCAGGCTCCTTCCCCTCAGTCTGTAAGGTCGGGAAATTGGAGCCGCAGGGATTGGCGTCCATCCCCTCACGTCATCAGCCTTCCTCACGTAGAGGCACCCTCGACTCTCCTCGGTACTGCACCCCCTCCTCCATGGTGTGGCCGTCTCTACCTCCACAGATGACACCCGATATCAGAGACTGGACCGTGGCCTGCCTTCAAAGGTATCTCAATGACACCAGTACAGTATTGTACTGGCTCTTCCTAGACTCCCTTGCTACCCCGGCTTCTGCTCCCTCCCTTTCCAAGCTAGCCGCGCCACAATTCCCCAAAGGGACCTACCTAATATCATGCTTGACGGTCCTAAGCCTTTATCTTCTTTCCAGCTGGTCTGTCCTTACCCCCGTTCCCCGCCCCTCCCCATCCCCCACATCCGCTCACCCCCTCCCCGCCTCCCTTCCCCAACACTAAAATGTATTTTGCTCCTTGTTTTAACAACTTTTCTTCAGCCATGGCAGCTCCTGTTTACTTGGCCAGCTTTATCAGTGCATTGGCCTTCACTGGTTTCCCCTGCTCTGCACCAGCTTATTCTCTCTGGCAATTAGGTAGATCTAGTCCTCTGGGCCTTTCCTCTACATCAAGTTCTCGGGCATTAACCTGATTCGTTGTCCTCATTTACGCCAGTTTCGTTGTAGTGCTTGATGGATTTTGCGACTGCACTTGGGGACACATTCAAAGTTTTCACAGATTTACGGACCGACTAACCTTCATTTCTTAAAGTATTGATGGCCACTTGTTTCTCTTTACTTAGCTGATTGGTTCTTGCCATAATATGAATTCTAACCGTTGTCCAGGAGGGATGTTGACTGTGTATCAGCATGAATTCTGCACAACACCACTGATGCTCCCAACCCCATTAATAAAGCAAGAAATTCCACTTATTAACCCTAACAAGGCACACCTTTGAAGTGAAAGCCATTTAAGGTTACTACCTCATGAAGCTCATTGAGAAAACACCAAGCGTTTGCGGCACTATCAAAAAAAGCAAAGGGTGGCTACTTTGAAGAAACTATAATATAAGACATGTTTTCAGTTATTTCACACTTTTTTGTTAACTACATAATTCCACATATGTTCATTCATAGTTTTGATGCCTTCAGTGATAATCTACAATTTAAATAGTCATGAAAATTAAGAAAACGCATTGAATGAGAAGGTGTGTCCAAACTTTTGGCCTGTACTGCATATGTATATATATATATATATATATATATATATATATATATATATATATATATATATATATATATATATATATATATATATATATATATATTTATGAAATTGAAAATTGATTGTAAATTATTCTGTGTTCCCAATGTTGAGCCCTGTTGCACACCTGGTTCATTTAACAGATGAGATTTACTTCCGTTTAGGATTTTAGCTTTTATTTTCAAACAAGACATGCACCCAAGTCTTGCCAGGACTAAGACTGTTTGAAGTTGGGAAGATTATGTAATGGAGCATATGGTCAAGAAAAGCCTGCAACTTCAGGCCTCCAGAGTCTGATAAAGTTCTTCGTATATTTATGTGTAACTATTGGTGGAGAGTTTAATGAGATCCTTGGGGGTGGAAAGCAATTTCATAAAAACTTTTCACAGACTTAATTTTGGAAAAGAACAAACACCAGGTGACTTCCAAGGTCAGGTATCTATGAATGGATAAGACACAGATGGAACAGTACAGGTTAGATGTTGGTGTTGTCATGTAAGTGAGATCTCTTTTTAGGAATTAATGCACACTTGTTAAAAAAAAATTGCTTGTTTTATCATTCAACATCTAAACATTTAGTTTAAGACAACATTAATGGATTATGATGCAAATGTAACTTATATAACCCTGGATGGGCATGTGGACGTTAACAAATACAGATATGTTTATTTTTGTATTATGTTCATAGCATATATTCTAATAATCTGCAGTAACTCTATTATTGTGTACCTTATCTGGTTTCACCAAAACCTCCATGAGCCTATGTACATTTTCATTGCAGCTTTGTTAGTG
>NC_048417.1:26480604-26486765 GCF_013103735.1 Etheostoma cragini | reverse complement strand
TGGCTTGTGCCTGCTTGTCATATTTTAGTCCTAACAATATTAAGTTCTGAAGCAAAACTGTGTGACTTAACTCTAAAAGGAATATTTTGTAACAATTCCATTTACAAACTTCAATGTGTAACATCAAGAATAATTACTATTTTTGGTGTAGTCTGTTTAATAGATCTCTCAATTCTCCCCATGCTTTTCGTAGTTTTTACATACAGCAGGATATTTATAATATCCTATCAAAGTAGTAGAGAAGTCAGGAGAAAAGCTGCACAGACCTGTTTACCCCACCTGTTGGTTTTAATCAGTTTCTCCATTTTGAGTGTTTATGATGTCAGTATAGCACGAGTAGAATCCAATTTTCCTAAAATTGCACGCTTAATAATGACATTACAAATACTTTTGTATCATCCTTTGTTTAACCCACTCATATACGGGCTCAAAATGAAAGAAATTTCTAAACATCTCAAAAGATTGTTCTGTTCAGCCAAAATGATTTGATGTAATAACACTGCTTACTAATGTACAAGCACTTCTTCTGCAATAATCATGCTGAGATTTGAACTGTTGACAGTAAATACACAATACTGTGTACATACACAATACTGTGTATTTACTCTTAAAGAGACTGTGTTTGTTACAGGAATGGCAAGCTGTCTTAATTTTGAACATTGTAATGGCTAATATTTGTATGAATGTAAAAAACAACTCTATTTTACATTATCAAGTAAGCTTAAATGTAGTTTTCTGTATTTTTTCCATAACAAACATCAAAAACACATTTTTATTGTTGTACTGTGTATTTAGTGTTAAAGAGACTATTTGTTATGGGAACAGCAAGGTATTGAGCAATGTAATGTCTGATATCTGTAATTATATAAAAAAAACATTTTTTTTCTACATTATGATGTCATCACAACTGGCATGAAGACGTTTTTATGAATTTTCCTTCACTGTTATGAATGTAATTAGCAACCTAAAGAAGTTTGAGTAACATTGACATTGGTTCTCTACGGCTTTTGTTTTTTGTTTTCAATATAACACATTCTGAAATCCTTATTTTTCACTTCAAGCTATCACTTTACTCAACTTTTGGAGGTGTTGGGTGGCTTTTTTCTTATTCACAATGAAAATAATAAGCCAGGATAAGCCCCAAATACTAGTATCATAGTCTATACATACAAGTGTCATTGCAAACCCTAACGCAAAAAAGAGTATCAAGCAATTACGAGATTTATGTAAATTATTCATTCCAGTGTTCACTTATTGTAACACATGTGTAATGTGATTTGAATGATAGTTCGGAAACAAGCCATTCATGATTCTAGGTTTCTAGGAATCTAGGCTAGGCAGTCACTGCGAAGGGTAAGCCTAGATTTCACTGACTTTGTGTTGACTATTGCCAACTTAGTTTGCAATATCTGATAATGGTTGTAGGTAATCTAGACCAGGTTGCTACCGTTTATTGTCTAATGAGGGCACATTTCTTAGCCCTGAAGTTTGGGATGACGAAACAACTTCTCCCTCCCAGCTTGCGAAATTATGGGTTAGATGACGATACTGTTGTGGCATGGTCCTTGCTACTGAATGCAACGTCTTCCGGCAAGGTGGCCAAAAAAAGCATGCACATTCCCAATAGAATAATTTGTAAAGTGAAGGAAATATGTCCAATGTACTTGTGCAGCGTTTTAGCATACTTTTGAACTCGATGGTTCTCTTACTCAAACTTGACTTTCTGGATTGCATTTCATACATTCATTCGCACCGCTAGCAACAGCATAGTACCCCTCACCAATTCCCCTCCTCACCGCTGATTAAATGCTGAATATTCCACATTCTGCGTCTTTAGCCACATTCCACTTTCCTAACTTTTTTTTTTTAATGTTTTTTTATTGAATACCAATATACCAATACACATCAACAGAAAATATACAGGTTCCAGTTTTAGTTTTTTTTCATATCCTATGATATCCTTCTATATCATATCTCCCCTTTTCCAGTGTAACAAAATACGCCTAAGTGTTTATCGGAGAGACTGACCAATACAGGAGGAACCCCCAAGATAGATGTCAAGGGTGATGTTTAGAGCTTTACCTAAATTGTTGAAAAAAGAAGACCCCAACTCACCAATTTTTTACAGAGGAGAAATGTATGGGTATGATAAGCTGGCGATTAACTGCATTGGTCCTGAAGCTCTCCTTGCATTATCATCACAGGAACTAACTTTTGTTCATTTCTGTCATATCTCCAGCATCAAATTCACTGTGTTCACTCAGAAGGAATCACTCCACATAGCAAAGGCACTCTTAATGACATTTTGAACATGTTTAGAGGCTAAAAACATGTTTAAAACTGCAAGCCTGTTGGATGCTAACTCTAGCGGGAGGATAACTCGGTGTAGACAGCACCAATTGGTTAGATTTTCTCTCTAGTGACAGACCTCCACATTTACAAACAACAGAGACACTTGTTGGAATCAACCGGAATTTTCCTTTAATGTTACACATTGATTACACATACCCATATCTCAACAGAGGAGAAACAAGGGCTAGAAAAGAAAACCACACCTAACTGTTCAGTTTGTGCATCGTTACTGTTTGTCCGGCAAAAGCCGAGTGCCCCTAGAACACAATACTACATTGGGGATGTCTTACCTGCAGCAGGTTCCACAGAAGAGACTTCATCAGTCGTTACAGTGATCCTGATAGCACAGTTCAGCCTGCTCCGGGGTGTCAAAGCAAAGATCCACACCGTTAAGGGTGATTTGAAAGCAGGTGGGGTAGATCATCCTGAACAGTATAACTTTACATTGGAGCAGGGACTTCACTCTGTTGAAAGCCACTGCAGTGCTGAAATCATCCTGCGTCACCTTTGACCCCTGGTGGGCACACAGCTGGACCCCCTGCCGTTTGCTTACCAGCCTGGGATTGGGGTGGGCGACGCAGTGATCTACCTGCTGCATAGATCGCTGCTCCACCTGGAGGACAGCGGGAGCACTATGAGATTCATGTTTTTTTACTTTTCCAGTGATTTTAACACCATCCAGCCTTTGCTGCTAAAAGTGAAGATGGAGAGTGCCGGAGTGGACAAACACCTGGCTGCACGGACTACGGACTACCTCACCAACAGACCACAGTATGTGAGGCTCCATCGCTGTGAGTCTGACGTGGTGCACTGCAGCACAGGTGCCCCTCAGGGTACAGTGCTCTCCCCCTTCCTTTTCACCCTCTAAACCTTGGACTTCACTTAGAACACCACCCACTGCCACATTCAGAAGTTCTCCGATGACACAGCCGTTGTTGGTTGTGTTTCTGAGGGGAACGACCTGGAATACAGGACGGTCATCAGGGACTTTGTCAGCTGGTGTGAGCTCAACCAGCTTCAGCTCAACACCAGCAAGACAAAGGAGATGATTGTTGACTTTAGGAGGAAAACATCCCATCATCTAAATCCTCGTACACCTTAATGATGTGACCCCGATACTCAATTTTGCGTTGCTCTTTTGCCCACAGCAACAGTTTTTGTTTTTTGATGTAGTGGCGCACACTATGACAGGGCAGGAGCCCTAGGCTTTTGGGGCCCGGTCCAGTAACTGCCTCAGATTTTTGCCTTCACTTCCCTCGAGGAGACCAACCACGCGTAAGTTTTGACACTTAGAACGGCAGATCAAGTCCTCCACCAAGGCCCGCAGCCTGCTGTTATCATCTGTCATGGTGGTCAGCTTCAACCGTAGTTCCACCACTTCTTGCTACATGCTGGTGATGTTATCCGAGTGAGTCGAGAGCCGTTTCCATCTCGGAGACAGTAGAATTATGTTTGGCCACTGTGGTAGTAATAGCTTCAAGCCACGATTGTATAGGAGCGAGGGTTGCATCCAGAGAGGGCGTCAGCTCGGAAGCCGTGCTTTGCTGGGATTTTTCAAGCTCAATGACAAGCATCTCCAAAGCCAGAAAGAGGGAGAAGTTGACTCCTTGCTAGTCTCAGCTGCAGCAGCGAAGGTGAGTGATGGCCAAATGAAGCTTTGTGAACCACTTTATTTTCTGCCCACTTGATGGTACTCTCTGTTCAACAAAGTGTTGAGAATACAATGAATTGCTGTCAATGAATACAATGAATACAATGAATGACTGATTTTGGCCACCTGTATACCCGGGTGGATCTTTCCCCAGAAATGTCCCCGGTTTTCACTGTGACTGACAAACCCGAAATTGGAATGAAAGAAAGAAAATACTGACAAAACGTAGCCTATGGTTGCAAACCCTACACACGCAGGCTCAAGGCAACCAGAGCCAGCGGTGCTCAGGGATGTTTTAGAAAGCCGTATTTTACGATGCTAAAATCACTAATTTATTTACATGGAGTCTGGTGGGTTTAGCAAACGCAATTTCGCGGACTTTTATGTCTTAAAAAGGATCTTAATCTTTAACGGAAAGGTCAACCTCCTTAGAAATCCTTTCCATAATGTTGTCAGACACTTAGAATATTAATCTGAGTCCGTTAGCAGCAAAACAAGCACTTTTATGAACGTAAATCCAAGCTGGACAATTATCCTATTAACTCACAATGTAGCTTGTTTCTGCCGACTGTAGTGATCTCGTTTAATACTGCATCAATGTCAAAGAAGAATATGTCCTCAATAGTTATATTGTATCTAATTCTCAAGGAGCTGTTGTAGAAACAAGCCTTGAGCAATAAAGCAAAAGCTGTCAGTAGTTCAGTAAACATTACAACATTATGAAATATTTAGACTTTCTAGCTTGAAATATTAGGACTTTCTATTTGGAAATATTAAGACTTTCTATCTTGAAATATTAGGACTATTAGGACTTTCTATTTTGAAATATTAAGACTTTTTATCTTGAAATATTAGGACTTTTTATCTTGAAGTTTTAAGATTTCTTTCTTGAAATATAAGGACTTTCTATCTTGAAACATTCCCCTCTGAGATGTATTGGAGTGGAGTAGGAAGTAGCAGCAGGGGTGAGTCTAGGATCAGACCTAGGGGGGCTCAGCCCCTAATGAGGACAGCTCTAGGTCTAGTGTCTCCGTTTTAAGTTTTACAAAAGTAAAAACATTACTTGTTTTGGAGGTAAATACGCTTCTGAGCTGAAAATGTTCCCGGATTTTGTCTGAGAAATCAGGTCAACTTAATTTAGTGGGCTCAGAAAATAAAGACACTGGTTCACAAAGCTTCATTTGGCCATCACTACCGATTGGCTTGACTTACTCTACTTACTAGTAGATAAATAAAAAACTTATACAAAGCAAAATCTAAGACACAAAAAAGATCAAAGTAGAAGATGCACAAAGCAAGAATTACTCAAATGATATAGGAGGCAGCCACCACACGTCTTTTCTGCGAGATAGTTCAAACCTGAAGCTCACTTATTTCTAAATACTCCGATAGATCCTTTGTTCCTATGCCAGTTTATCCTAGACGTTTCTGGATTTATTTAATAAATTAGTGTTTGTTGTCTTTTATCATTGTGTATAGGTTCTGGCCTCCATGACAACAGGACAAGTCATATCACTTACTTTGGGTCCCTAGAAGCAGGAAGTACCGACTCTGCCCCAGTCAGCGCTCCCGTCTACAGGCCTCCAGAGATTCATGAAGTTGTTTACATGTTTGTTGATCTTGGTGAAAAGTTTTGGAGGGCAGAGAAATCTGATTAAACCAGTTAACAAAGCCAAACAATTCACTTTCTGAATTCTGAAGGTCATCACACACTAAGTTCAGGTTTTTTAGTTCATGCATGCTTGTTACAGTATCTGCATGGCTAATACACTAACAGAGATTTCTTTTTAACTGATATGACATGGATAGTGAATTAAATGTAACATATGTAACTCTTGGTGGGCATGTTGAAGTGGAAAAATATAGATATGTTTTTTTTATCATGTTCATAGTATATATTCTAATAATCTGCAGTAATTCTACCATTGTGTACCTTATCTGGTTTCACCAAAACCTCCATGAGCCTATGTACATTTTCATTGCAGCTTTGTTAATGAACTCTCTTTTTTTCAGCACTAATATCTACCCAAAGCTTTTGATTGACTTTTTATCTGAAAAACAGACCATATCTTATTCAGCCTGTCTCTTTCAGTGTTTTCTATATTATTCTTTAAATGGTTCAGAATTCTTACTGTTGGCAGCCATGTCCTATGACAGA
>NC_048417.1:26476202-26480504 GCF_013103735.1 Etheostoma cragini | reverse complement strand
CTCGAATCTGTCTGTCTTGCTTTACTTCAGAACATGATTATAACCGTTGTGAGTCACCTTATTGCTTGTGTGTGGGCTTTATGGAATCATGAGACTTTAATCTTTAGGGGACATAGACATAGGACATAGAAGAGGTTTTCTTCTGATGACTCTTCCATGAAGACCATGTTTGTACAAGTATCTCTTTATATTGGAATGGTGTAGCACACCTCCAGTGTCTGCCAGGTATTTCTGGATGGATCGTGCAGTCCAACGTGGGTTTTGACTTGCTTTACTCACAATCCTGCGAGCTGTTATATCTAATATTTTTCTTGGTCTTCCAGATCTTGCTTTAACTTCCACTGTTCCTGATGATGACCCTTTCTTAACTACATTCTGAACAGAGGATATTGGCAGCTGAAAACGCTTTGCAATCTTCTTATAGCCTTCTCCTGCTTTGTGAGCGAGAAACTATTTTCTGTTTGAGTTTTCTAGACTGCTTAGAAGAAGCCGTGGTGCTGATTGTTGGGGCAAGGTCAGATGAGTCTGGAAATTTAAAACCTTAAGATTGACATCACCTGGTCTATCCAGACGTTGACTGAGAACAAACCATGAAACTGTCAGGTCCCAGCTTTCCAAAGGGGGGGGGGTGCAAGCTAGAAACTCTGCAGGGTTCCCAAACTTTTGCAGATGCCTTTTTTTTGTTTTCTGTTATTTTAAAAGTGTAAATAATGGAAATAAAAAACTAACTTTTAGTGACATATAACATGCATGTCTAATCTGTCATTTGATGCCTTTTGGAGATTTTTCCATCTTTTCTTGACTTCTTTATGCACATTAATACAAATGTTTACCTGGGGTGCCCAAACTTTTGAGTCCCACTGTATGATGAATATTGCGCTACTAGCCAAAACAGTGAGCATAAGGCACAAAGCACTACACATGCAGGCAGCCGATGACGATGAATATAAATGGATGCAGAATAAATCCAATGCACGCTGCTTGAACGTCAGCAATGAACCACTGATGATGAGAAGCACCGAAAAATAAATCCTACATGGCACATCAAAAAAAGCTGATATACCTGCGTGAACATTAGAACAGGATTTAACTCCAGAGCAAGTCTGTGTATGAGAAGCTGCTCATTGCCAATCCAAGATTTACAGTATATCAATGTATTAAACTTTGCATTGTTGAACAGTCCAAAACTCATTTCAGCACTATTTATTAAACTATTAACGCATAATATTAAAACCTTTTTTAGTTTCATTGTTTAAAAAAAGATAAAACTAATATACAAAGATTAGATTAGATTAGATTCAACTTTATTGTCATTACACAGGTACAGGTACAAGGCAACAAAATGCAGTTTAGGTCTAACCAGAAGTGCAAGTGCAGGATATACAATGGTTCATAAGTGCAGGACATGGATATATACTGAATAAATATAGAAATGAACATTATTATAAACAGAATTTTACAGATAGATTTGTCCTATGAATATAATATATAGATAACAAGTATTTTCAGCAAGATTTACAGCTGGATATGTACTGAATATAATATACAGGTGGATGTTACTATAAGTTGAATTTTTTACAGATATGTACAATGAACATAATATACTGATGGTTGTTCCTATAGCAGAGTTTACCGGTGAATTTGGTCTATGAATATGTACTATGAATATATATATATATATATATATATATATATATATATATATATATATATATATATACAGATGGCTATTGCTATAAACATAATTTTTACAGATAGATATAAATAATGAGTTAGGCTAAAATGAGCAGTATAACAATAGATTTAAAGGTAGTACAAATAAAGTTTGGGCAGAAGCTATCCAAATTAAAGTGCAGTGGAAAGTAATTGCATATTACCGTTAAAGTACGGTATTGCAGATGTATGGGTAAACAATTAGTACTGTAGATAAACAATCAGCAGTGCAAATTCAAATACCAGTCAAGGTAAGTGGTGCAAGATGCAGATATAAACAGTTGTTACTATAATAACAGTTAGCAGTGCAGGTGAACATCATAGTAGGCCTATTGCAGATAACAAAATGTAGGCAGGTGTGAGGAGGCAGAGGAGAGTCTATCATGATGAGGGGAGTGGGATCAATGAGGATTAGAGTTTATTAAAGAGACAGCTCTGGGAAAAAAACTGTTCTTTAGTCTGCTGGTCCTGGTCCGGAGGCACCTGTAACCCCTGCCGGAGGGCAGGAGAGAAAACAGTGTGTAGGCTGGGTGAGAAGAGTCCATAAGGATGCTGCGAGCTCAATGCAGACAGCTTTTCCTCTGGATGTGCTCGATGGCGGGGAGTGGAGTCCAAGCCTTGCACTCTGCAACAGAACGCCTCCCATACCACAGTGTTGCACCGTTGGTCAGGATGCTTTCTTTTGCACAGCGATAGAAGTTCACCAGGATAGTTGAGGAAAGCTGATTCTTCCTCAGTGTCCTCAGGAAGAAAAGGCGCTGGTGAGCCTTCTTGACCAGGCAGGAGGTGTCGGTTGACCAGGACATGTCCGCCAAGATGTGGATCCCCAGGAACTTGAAACTGGAGACATGCTCAACAGCCATTCCATTGATGTGGATGGTGTTGTGCATGTCTCTTGACTCTTTTCTGAAGTCAACGATGAGCTCCTTTGTTTTGGTGGTGTTGAGGAGATGGTTATTTTCAGTGCACGATGTGGCCAGGTGTGTGATCTCCTCCCTATAGGCAATCTAATTGTTGTTGCTGATGAGACCAATAACCGTAGTGTTGTCCGCAAACTTGATGATAGAATTAGATTCTTACACAGTCTTGCAGTCGGAGGTGATGAGGGAGTAAAGAAACGGGCTTAGCACACAGCCCTGTGGTAAACCAGTGTTGATTGTGATGGACATGGAGCAGTTGGAGCCTGATCAAACATTCTGGGATCTGTTGGTCAAAAAGTCAAAAAATCCAGTTGCACATGGAGGTGTTGATGCCCCCAAGTTTGGCTGTTAACTTTGCTGGGATGACAATGTTGAATGCTGAGCTGAAGTCAACAAACAGCATTCGTGCACAAGTTTTCTTATTGTCCAGATGTGTGAGCACAGAGTGCAGTTCCACGGAAACTGCATCCTCTGTGCTCCTATTGCTACGGTAGGCAAACTGGTGTGAGTCCAATGTGGATGGCAGCGAGTCTTTTAGGTGTGCCAGGACCACACAAAGCACTTCATTGCGATGGGTGTGAGTGCCACAGGGCGGTAGTTGTTAAGGCACTTCAGGCTGGAGTGTTGGCACTTGCACAATGGAAGTGCATTTAAAGCATGTTTAACCTGTCTCTTGGAAAAGAGACAGGTTGAAAATGTCTGTAAAAACCCCAGCGAGCTGCTGAAAGGCTATCAATTTAATGATTAATGTCTCCAAATTTATCTCAATCATAACTTGTCTCCTGCTTTTTGTACTACAGCACTTACCTTTAAAAAAATAAGCAAATGCTTGTTTTTTAAAATATGTTTTATCTCTTTTCTGATTTTAGTTTGTAGACGGTTCCTAAGCTCTCAAAACACAGGAACTAAACAGCTGAAATAACACAACTTTTATTGACTTTCTGTCACATCTCCTGTAGTAAGAGTCACTGTGTTCACTCAGAAGGAATCACTTCACATGGGGGGGGGGGGGGGGGGCACGTTTAATGACATTTTGAATGTGTTTAGAGGCTACATTAACGGTTAAAACTTGCCCTGTTGAAGCCTGTTGGGGGCTAAAAAAAGTAAGCATGTTTTTGTCTCTTCGTTGTTAGTTTTTGTAGTATTTTTTGACATTTTTATGACTACTTTTCCTTTTTGGGGGGATTTTAAGGTCAATACACCACTGTAGCATATTTAAAATTATATATAACTTTTTAATTAAAAAAAGAAGAAAGTATGACTAGTTCTAACTAATATTTAAGATCAAAGGAACATATGTCGATGGATAATCACAGAATGTCAAAGTAAAGCCAGAATAAGGCTGGCCCTTGAAACCAAGGGGTAAGGGGTAGGTGTGAAAACATACCCCTCTGAAATGGGACACCTCTTGGTGACATCACCATACAGTATTTATCACAAACTTCCAAGATGCCATCTCTTTCTGTGAAATGCGTGGGTTTTTACAACAGTGTCATTTGCATTTATATATTTTATATTCACTTTGGTGGTGCAGAAGCAGATTTTATCTGTGTATTACTTAGGTCTGTTTGCAATACATGTACACACACAAATGGTGTGTTGTATATCTGTTTCAGTTATCACCGTTTTGAATGTCATTGATGTTCAGAAAAACAATTTGTTAACAAAA
>NC_048417.1:26471051-26476102 GCF_013103735.1 Etheostoma cragini | reverse complement strand
TCTTGCTCGCTTGTTGACAAGTGAGCTTGTCCTTACTTGCTTTCAAGGGGTATACAGCCCTCGGTGTTACCCCTACCCCTCTGTCGTAATAGGTATTGGGTACATGACAAGGTCCCGCTTGAACGCGCTAAAACGAGGGTAAGGGGTAGGGGTAAGATAGAGAAATGAGATTCAGCCTAATAATTCTATAATACACCAAAAATTCAATACAATTTGGTTGAAAGAAACCCAAATGTTTTGCCATAGAAACTTTGAACATGGGTCAAAGTTGACCCGAGGACAACAGGAGGGTTTACAACATCTGATTCCAGGCCTCCAGAGTCTGATCAAGTTGTTTACATGTCAGTAGCTTTTCCTTTGGAGAGATTAATGAGAGCTATGGTGGTTGATGCAGTCTGATAAAAACCTCAAACAGGTCACAGATCCAGTTCTGTGTTTGTCGGACCACACCAGTGTGTATCAAGATCTCAGAAAACAATCTCAGGTTATGTCCGACTACTAATAGTTTAGCTGTTTTATTCCTTAACATTTTGTTTTAGACAATCTTAATGGATATTGACTTAAATGTAACATATATAACTTTAGATGGGCATGTGGAAGTGCAGAAATACAGATATCTTTATTTTGTGATCATGTTTACAGCATAAATTCTTATAATCTGCACTCCATTGGTTTCCTGCTGAAAACCATGGCACATTACATCACCGATGATGCCATCAGGACCATCATCTGCAAAAAGCAGCGATGAGATCCTGAGCACACAAAACTGCCAGCCCTCCCCACCCCGACTACGCCTTGATATCCTGTCCATAAATATTACAAACAGGATTGGTAACAAAGCGCAGCCCTGGCGGAGGCCAACCCTCAACTGGAACAAGTCCGACCTACTGCCAAAAACCCGGACCCCCCACTCAGCAGCACCTCCCACAGTCTCTCCCTGGGGACCCTTTCATGCGCCTTCTCTAGATCCACAAAACACATGTAGACTGGTTGGGCATACTCCCAGGCTTCCTCCAGCATCCTTGCGGTAGTAAATATCTGATCCGTTGTTCCTCAACCAGGACGGAATCCGCATTGTTCCGCTTCAATCCAAAGTATCACTATCGGCTAAACCCTCCTTTCCAGCACCTTGGAGTAGACTTTACCAGGGAGGCTGAGAAGTGTGACACCCCTGTAACTGGCACACACCCTCTGGTCCCCCTTTTTGAAGAGGGGAACCACCACCCTGGTTTGCCACTCCCTAGGCACTGTCCTAGACTCCCACACAATGTTAAAGAGGCATGTCGACCAAGACTGCCCCTCCAAGCCCGGAGCTTTCAGCATTTCTGGACAAATCTCATCAATCCCTGGGGCTTTGTCACTGTGGAGTTGTTTGACTACCTCAGCGACGAATTAACGACAATCCCCCATCATCCTCCAGCTCTGCCTCTACCACAGAGGAAGTGTCAGCTGGATTTAGGAGTTCCTCAAAGTGCTCTTTCCACCTCTCTATTACCTCCTCAATTGAGGTCCACAACGTCCGATCCTTACTGTACACTTGGACTGTACACTGTAGCTTGGATGATTCCCCGCTTCCCCCTCCTGCAGTGGCAAACGGTTTTCCAAGAGCACCTTCTCCATTTCTTCTCCAAACTTCTCCCACATCCGCTGCTTTGCCCCTGTCATGACAGAGGATGCAGCCCTTCAGACCCATCGGTACCTTAAAACTGCCTCTGGAGTCCTCTGGGATAACTTATCCCGGGAAGAGTCCTTTGTCAGTCGGACGACTTCCCTGACCACCGGTGTCCACCAGGGTGTTTGTGGGTTTCCGCCCCTTAAGGCACCTAAGAACCTAAGACCATAGCTCCCCACCGCAGCTTCAGCAATGGAAACTTTGAACATTGTCCACTCAGGTTCAATGCCCCCAGCCTTCACAGGGATTCACAAAAAGCTCCGCCAGAGGTGTGAGTTGAAAATCCGTCACACAGCGGCCCCCTCCAGACGTTCCTAATTTACCTGCACTACCTGTTTGTGCTTACCAGGACTGTCCAGAGTCCTCCCCCATCCCCTAACGATTATAAAATCAATTACTGTTCTTTGGTCTAGGGTGCTCTGGTACCACGTACACTTATGTGCATCCCTATGTGCGATGTGGGTGGCTGTGGCTCAGTGGTAGAGCGGTTTTCTGCCAATCGGAAGGTTGGTGGCCCCTGCAGTCATTGTCGAAGTGTCCTTGGGCAAGACACTGAACCCTGAGTTTCCCCCGGTGCTGCGCATCGGAGTGTGAATGTGTGTGAATGTTTATCTAATGAGCAGGTGGCACCTTGTACGGCAGCCCCGGCCACAGTGTATGAATGTGTGTGAATGGTGAATGTTTCCTGTAGATGTAAAAAAAAAAAGCGCTTTGAGCAGTCGTTAAGACTGGAAAAGCGCTATATAAATACAGCACATTTACATTTATTTTTAGACATGGTGTTTGTTATGGACATACCATGACTAGAACTACAACTACTCGGGTTTAGATAAGGGAAGCTGTTCCTCTCAATCCCGCCTCTCCAAGTATCTCCATCATTTCCCACGTGTGCAGTGAAGTCCCCAAGTAGAACTGTGAAGTCCCCTACTGGAGCCCCATAGAGGACTCCATTCAAGGTCTCCAAGAAGCCCGAATCTTCTGAACTCTTGTTTGCTGCATATGCACAAACAGAAGTCAGAGTTCCCCTCCCACCATCACCCGCAGGCGTAGGGAGGGGACCCACTCGTCCACCGGGGTAAGCTCCAACGCAGCGACGCTCAGCCGGGGGCTTGTGTCTCACACCCAGGGCAACTCCGGAGTAGGACAGAGTCCAACCCAAATCCAGGAGTAGGGTTCCAGATCCGAGACTATGCGTAGAGGTAAGCCCCACCAGATCTAACTGGTAGTGCTGCCCCGCCCGCACAAGTTCCGGCTCCTTCCCCCACAGAGAGGTGACATTGCACGTCCTCAGAGCCGGCCCCTGTCGCCCGGGTTTGGTCCGTTGAGGTCCTTGACCTTTGCTGCCACCCACGTGGCAGCGCACCCGACCCCAGTGGTTCCTTCCACAGGTATTGGGCCCTTGGAATGGAGAGAAGGGTACCACGTAGCTTCTTCGGGCTGTGCCCAGCGGGGCTCCGTGGCAAACCCGGCCATTAGGTCCTTGTTGATGAGCCCTCCATCTGGGCCTGGCTCCAGACGGGGTCCCTGGGCTTCCTCTAGGCAGGGTCACTCCCTCTCTGCCTCGCTTACTCATAGATTTTTTGAACCATTCTTTTGTCTGGCCCATCACCTTAGACCACTTTGCCATAGGAGACCTTACCAGGAGCACACAGCTCCAGACAACACACCCCTCAGGTTAATAGGGACACACAAACCTCTCCACCATGACAAGGTGATGGTTCCCGGAGAGAACCATCACCTTATTGTCTTGTGACGTTTTTATTTTCTTGTGGCTGTTTTCTTCAATTGCTTCCCAGGTACCGGGGTTTGCTGTAGATAGAACGGGGTGAGGGGTCATCCTAAAATTTGTAGGTCTACTGTACATGCTTGGTATACTATATGTGATGTTTACTTTTTCTGGATGTCCGGTTGAGTTGGGGTGTGGTTGTTGGTTTTGCCAGTGGCTCCTTTGAGCCTCCGACTTTATGTTGAGTTGTGATGACCTCTGTGTGTTCCAGTGGGAGTGGGAGTGATACCTCACTGGCATTAATTATCTCTTTGTCTTGAGTTGATTACAGAGTGGGTGCAAATGTGAGCGGAGATAAAAGCTCCACCTGGTACAACTGCACGCTCTCTTGACTGCAATCCAGAGATCAACCATGGCCTGCTCACCCCGACCACCACATCTTTCTTTGAGTTTAAGTTACAGAGACACAAATATATGTTTACTTTATTCTTCTGTTAAATAAATCACTTTTTTATCATTTATGCTGCATCATTCCCTCTTTTGTCTTGGCCTTGAGCCAGGTTGTGACAGGAGGATTCCTTGATAAAAAGAAAACACTGAAATTGTGAACACATCAAAGTCAGAAGAATGACTTCCCAACTCAGGAAATGACATGTGAATGCACTATTGGCTTTGACAGAGGTCTTTGCCCCAAAGCCCAGTTCAGACCAAAAGTTTGTGACAAAACCATATAGAACATTGAAGTTGTCTGAACCAGCCCGTCTCTGCCCAACTCAAGCCAGCTGATGGTGCTTCACAGGGTATCCTGTTGCATTGCTTTGACAAGAGCTCCACCCTGTGGGGAAATTAGTTATGTGACATGTAACAGGAAGTCAGCAGTGTTGTTTGTTACCTCTCTGCGTGTAAATTGTGCAGCATGTCAATACACGGATCTTACAGTTTTTCTCGATTGTTTACACACATTTTCTGAAAGAATGCCTCATAT
Organism: Etheostoma cragini; assembly: GCF_013103735.1. Taxonomy (NCBI): domain Eukaryota; kingdom Metazoa; phylum Chordata; class Actinopteri; order Perciformes; family Percidae; genus Etheostoma; species Etheostoma cragini. Next base: position 26,471,719 of record NC_048417.1, on the reverse strand, counting down.
TCTCAGAACACTACACACAAATCCAAAAACACACACACAATGGGCAAAACCCCTCATTTCTCCTGCAAAATTAAACTTTACATTCAAAACAACGTTATTTCTTCTCAAAATGGTATTTTGTTTTCAAATGACACACACAAACCATCATATGAAAATACATTAATAAGAACCAGTTGAACACTGATGTGCTCAATGTAAAACACTACGATGAATGGAAACCACTTTTTCTCCATTCACTAGAATGACTTAGGCCTTTTTTGTTCAGTGTTACACTACAGACAGTACAGACATAAGTATGTTGTAAAATATTTGAGAATATTGTTTTTATACTCAGAAAACACAAATACACAGTAACAAATATATTTTATTTGTCCCACTAAAACAATGTACACAGTGTAGATCCCATTTCCAACCAACACAAAGTTGCACATACACTACATACAAAACACCAGAAGAATTTACTGCACACAGTTACAGTAAAAAAAACTAAAAAAAAACTACTATGATGCATCCTCCCTTCTGTTGTGGTCTGGCCACAGCACCTCATCCACATCACATGTTTTCCTAGGCCAAGCAGCGGGGGAAATATTGCCTAGCATGGCGATTCCTGCCATGAAAAGCATCAGCTGCTATATCTCCACATGCGTTCTCCATAGCTCGGAGAAGAG
>NC_048417.1:26469452-26470951 GCF_013103735.1 Etheostoma cragini | reverse complement strand
ATATATAAGTTAAATGTGTCTTGGCTTAATCTCTTAAGGTGTTTATGAATTTCTTTCATTTTCAGTCCATAAATGTGCGAATTAAAACTGAGTACAGAATAACTTGTAAAGACATCAGCACACTCTCAAGAACAATCTCTTGAGGTGTTTATAAATTTCTTTCATTTTTAGTCCATACATGATTGGATTAAATAGAGGGTGATACATTACTAGTTGTAAAGACATTATTAAACGTACAGTTTTGTGGAAATCAATTCCCAGTCGAGGTAGAAGTACATCATATGCAATCAAACAGGAAAAGTTGATCAGAACCAACAGGTGGGGTAAACAGGTCTGTGCAGCTTTTCTCCTGACTTCTCTACTACTTCGATAGGTTGCTATAAATATCCTGGTGTATGTAAAGAGTATGAAGAGTACTGGGAGAGGTACACCAATTACAAACACAATTAATCCCAAAATATTCAGTACTGTTGAACTCACACATTGAAGTTTGTTAACCGTGCTGTTGCAAATTATTGCTTTCAAAAAAAAGTAACAGAGTTTTTCATTAGCAATCAGCAACGGTCCCACTGATATCTGACAAGCAGGCAGAAGCCAAGCTAAAATTAGGAAAATATTAACAGTTTTTGTTCTTATGATAGTGTGATATTGCAATGGTTTACATATAGACACATATCTGTCATAGGCCATGCCTGACAACAGGAAGAATTCTGAAACAACTAGAGTGTAACAAAGAAACCACTGAAAGAGACAGGCTGAATAAGATATAATCTGTTGTTCAGATAAAAAGTCAATCAAAAGCTTTGGATAGATAGCAGTGCTGTAAAGAACAGAGTTGATTAACAAAGCTGCAATGAAAATGTACATAGGCTCATGGAGGGATTTGTTAATCACTATAATGCACACAATGGTAGAATTACTGCAAATTATAAGAATATATGCTGTAAACATGATCACAAAATAAAGATATCTGTATTTCTGCACTTCTACATGTCCATCAAAAGTTATATACGTTACGTTAAATCCAATATCCATTAAGATTGTCTAAAACAAAATGTTAATGAATCAAACTGGTAATTTACTACAATTCTCATATAACCTGAGATCGTCTTATTCAGTCATCAGTACCTGACCTTGATACACACTGGTGTGGTCCGACAAACACAGAACTGGCTCTGTGACGTGTTTGAGGTTTTTATCAGACTGCATCAACCTCCATGGATCTCATTAATCTCTCCAAAGGAAAAGCTACTAACATGTAAACAACTTGATCAGACTCGGGAGGCCTAAATTTATACATGTTGTTAAACTTTGTTTGCTCAGATTACATCACTCTGTCATATTAATACTTGCAGCCTTAGGACTTGTTTGGATCAAAGATTTTCAAAGCGACGAGTTGAAATTTGCAACTACTTAAAACGGACCACAACGTGTAACTAAGTCACCAACCCCCTGAACCAATTCTGCTAAACTACAAGCACAATTCCTGCTCTACACTC
>NC_048417.1:26458621-26469352 GCF_013103735.1 Etheostoma cragini | reverse complement strand
CAAAAAGAAACCTGAAGTCAGATAAATTTCTTCCAAACTCGGGATATTAGAGGACCATATTAATGCTCCTTTTACCTTTCCAGATGTCTCTGTCATTCTAATTATGACGGAGTCACATAAGCTGTAATGTTTAAGAACATACTGTAAATAATTTCACGCCTCCAATGTCTCATCTGAAGTTGTTTACATGTTAGGAGCTTTTCCTTTGGAAAGTTTAATGAAATCCTTGGATGTGGAAACAGTCTGTTAAAAAAAAAACATTTCACACACTCAAACATTTTTTGCCGAACCATTTCATTGTGGACAACCTGTTCAGATACACTTGAAAATACATGCTTTTCTCGCCTAAATTTTTACCCCCCAAAAAGTAATGCAGTTTCCACATACTTCGACCCTCTGGGATGATCCTGAGGTCATTGGAAAGTTAACACTCTCAATTTGTTGTTACTAGTGGAAGTGTGACACTAGGCCTTACTGACACAGAGCTAAACAGGTTAGAACAGAGAATTTCTATTTCCGTCCAAGTAAATCATTTGTAAAATTAATAAAAAAGCAATACTGTAAGCATATCAAATGGGCTACATACAAAAATAGTACCCTAGCCACATGTCTCAACTTAGAACAGAAAAAATCCAGAAAACAATGACTTAGAAAATGGATTTTATATGAATTTATTTCTACAGGTATGTCTTTGCGTTTATCTTATTTCCTATTTCTAAAAAAGCCCCAAAAGTGCAAAATATAATACTTCTGAAATACAAAAACACATCCACATCACTCACATACATAGCTGCAATAACTGCATAGATTTATAGGAATAAGTAATCATAATTTGATGAAATGGTGAAATGCCATAAGAAGGCCTTATTTTTGCTTTGACACAGCTGCAGACATCGCAGGGTTAGTTTTTTCTGGCCATGTTTGATATCAATCAACTTGACTTCTCATTGGCTACACAGGGATGCCAGTTTTATGACCTCTTCTTCTAACTGGTGGGATATCCTGTCAATTTTTCCCACGTGGGTCCAATGGGGACTGTGGGATTTGATTGGCTTGGCTCAGGGATATCTTGAGATAGACTGAAGCTATTGGCTGGGAACAAAGTTCATTGGTATCTGCAGAAGCCAGAGAGTCTACTGGTGTAAGAAGTGAATTTGTAGCGCGCCCAGGGGAAAAGATACAAGGAATCAAAACCGAGAAATGATGCACTGTCTAGATTTTTCTACGTCAAAACTTGGCCTGAAACTACAAGATTGTGAGGGGACCAGATAATTATGGATTACAAGGCTTGGATATTCTAATACCTTGAAGTGTTGGCGATGTAGGAAAACAACGTTTTTGGCGATCTTTCACCGCTGTGATTAAAGACACGAGGAGACAGGTAGGAAAACACACTTGATTAGACACGAATCTTTCTGTCTTTCTTTACTTCAGAACATGATTATAACCGCTGTAAGTCACCTTATTGCTTTGTGTGTGGGCTCGATGGAATCACATCACTGTTTATGACGGTTTAATGCTTGCATTTATGAGGGAAGTCACCACTTTCTCAAACAATAAATAAATAAAAGATTCCATATATAATTAGACCCATCTCCTCTAAACAGTGGGATGGATCTCTCTCTCTCTCTCACTCTCTCTCTCTCTATCTCTCTCTCTCTCATCCACCTCCTCTAGACAAGGGGATGGATATCTCTATCTCTCTTTCTCTCTCATCCACCTCCTCTAGACAGAGGGATGGATCTCTCTCTCTCTCTCTCTCTCTCCCTTCCCATCTCCTCTAGACAGAGGGATGGGATCCGGTTGGGGAGAGTTCTAGCCCAACCAGGCTCCTCTCTTTACCCTGTCTCTCTTAGCTATGCTGTACTGGTTTTAGACTGCTGGGGGACTTCCTTTGACACACTGAGCTCCTCTCTTATCTATCTTTCTATCTTTCCATTTGTGTGCATCCATGTCCCAGAAATGGCTGTTACTAACCTAGCTCCGGGGAGTCATTCCCCGGAGTCCTTATGTTCTTTTCCCCCCAGCATGTTTCCTCGGATCAGGGAGGTGCCAAAAATCAGGGTGGCAGCTGTCCATGGTCCCGCTACATGTCCTGCGATGCCATGTTACATCCTGCTACGCTCTGCGGTGCCCAGCTACCTCCCGCTGTGCCTTGTCACGCTGCACAGTGCCCTGCTATGCTACAAAGAACTACTACAAACAAACTCTTCATTCTAATCCCAACCGGTCGTCAGACACCGCCTACCAAGAGCCTCGGTCTGACCGAGGTTTCTGCCTAAAAGGAAGTTTTTCTTCGCCACTGTCGCACTGTTGCTTGCTCTGTTGGAAACTACTGGAACTGTTGGGTCCTTGTGGATTCTGGAGTGTGGTCTAGACCTGCTCTATCTGTAAAGTTTCTTGAGATAACTCTTGTAGTGATTTGATACTATAAATAAAATTGAATTGAATTGAATTAAATAATTGATACTATGCTATCTCTCCAAAGTTTTTGGTTTAGATGGTTTATCTGTTATGCTCTAGTTGTTTCAGAATTCTTACTGTTGTCAATCATGGCCTATGACAGATATGTGTGTATATGTAAACCTCTGCAATATCACACTATCATGAGAAAAACAACTTAAATTAGTCCTGATTTTAACTTGGCTTCTGCCTGCTTGACAGATATCTTATAAAAAACTGTTTTGAAAAGGAATAATTTGCAACAGCACAGTCAAAAAACTTTACTGTTGAAGTTCAACAGTGATGAATATATTGGGATTGATTGTTTTTGTGGGATCTGTACCTCTCCTTGTACTCTTCATACTCTTTATATATGTGATACACTATAATAACCAGCGTAGCGTTTAGTACAGATTTCAGGTGTAATCACTCAAGAACATAGTAATGTAGCAGGGAAACAAAAAGGGCGGAACCAAAGTGCGGGAATCAGTACACCGCGCAGTGTTCAGGTGACGGACACCTTCCCCGTCTCTCAGACAGAGATTTGGCAACGAAGAAGGCGGTTCGTTTACTCACTCTTTGTCTTTGAAATTCTGTTTTCCAGGTTAGTACTCTGTAAAAAATGACATGGCTGGTGGCTTTCGGAAATGTTTATAGTGTACTGAAGCTGTGGTGGGTTAGCTATGTGATTTATGATGTGTAAAGCCGAGCTAAAGTGCCGCATTTTTAACCGCGGGAAAAAGGGTTTTATGAACAATGGAGCTAGCGGCTAGCTAAACAGTGTGTATTGGGGTTGTATGTGTGATCCCGCTCACACTCCCTGGTGATTTACTTTGTGGTTTTTAAGATATCCTGACAAAAAGGGTTGATGTTAAAAAGTTGTGACAATTAGCACTTCAAAGGTAGATTCTCCTAAAAGTTAGTACAAATTATATTGAAATGTTTTATATTATGATGTATTGAGAGTTGAGCCATTGTCCCTAGATGTGAATGTGTTGACTCCTAAGTCATTAAGATCTTTGTTTTCTGTTAAAGAGGGTTTATGAGTTACACTATGATATTAGTAGAATATGCAAGTATATATAGATAAAGCTATATGGAGTATAATATGAGTTATTATTTTGATATTTGTGGAAAGATACCGTAATATGAATATTTATTTTGATAATGAGAAGACTATTTTCGTAAAGAGTGCGGAAGATTTTGCCCACTGAAAGTAGCATTAAGGTGCTTAATTTGAACTGAAACATGTTTACACTAGGGAAATGCAGTTGAATATTGTTTTATGAGAATTTGTAATAAAGACAGAGATTTGGCAACGAAGAAGGCGGTTCGTTTACTCACTCTTTGTCTTTGAAATTCTGTTTTCCAGGGTTCTATCTTCAAGAGCTGAGTAGTGAATCCTAGCCAACATTCATTCATTTGTTACTCCAGTTACTCAGTGTTTGAAACTCGTAACAAACTGTGGGGGCTCGTCCGGGATCTCTCCTCATCCTAACCATCGGGGGAGCAGATCCAGAGATACCAGAACCACGCGACCGAGGCGACAAGGAGCTGCAGCAGGCCACTAGTCAACCAGTGGGTGTCCAAGGAAGGAGACCAAAGAGAAGAGGGATCTTCATCCTGCTTAGGAGCCGCACTGTTGATCCTGAGGCCAGCGTATGCTACGTAACAGAGGGCTACCTTCTGAACCTGTGGTCATCACACACCAACATCAGGGGACCTTACCTTTGATCGAGAGGTTGACACTCATACACACGCGTCACTTACTAAGTCACTACACCACTGATTTACTGAACTGATAGACTACAAAGACTAAAACCACACACCATGTCAGCAACTCGTAAGGAATTAGTTTGGAGCATCAAGAAACAACTATTCAGACTCTCAAGCAATGACATCTACCACGTTGCGAAAGACATTGCCATGGACAGTCAACATGAGGAAGAGCTGAATCCGAATGATGAAGAGGGCTGCATGGAGTATGTTGTCTCTTATATGCAATCTGACATCTTACTAGGACTTGAGGATGAAGGTATGGGTCAGTTGTTGGTTTTAAATGATGTAATATGTAAAGTAATTAATGCTGATGCTCCTGTTAACTTTCCAGTGGCTGTATTGAGTGATGGTAACACACATGTTGCACCTTGTCACAGTCTAACAACTACAATCCCAAACTCTTCATCACAACCCCACCCTCACACTAACAGCCCAGTTAGGCCGACACAATCCCACCCTAACACCCCTACCAATATACCAACACAACCAGTAGTACTGAAGGACCTCTCCTACCTGCAAAGCAGAGACTTCAAAGTCCATGGTGGGCAAGTTGGAGATCAGAGCTCTAATTTAAACTACAACAACATCAGCAAGCAAATCGACGAGGGAATGAAAGAGGGCTTTACAGAAGCAGAGGTGGTCAGAGGGGTGTTAAGGATCATCCAACCAGGGGCCTTTAAGGAGATGCTCGTAAACAAAGATTCAATTACAGTGTCAGAACTCAAAGGTTTCCTCAGATCTCACCTTGGGGAGAAAGCGACAACCGAGATGTTTCAGGAGTTGATGTGCGCCAGGCAATCAGAACAAGAATCACCACAGCAGTTTCTCTACCGCATGATTGGACTCAAGCAGAAACTCCTTTTCCAGTCCCGACAAACCAGTACAGACATTGCATATGACCCCAAGACCATCCAGGAAGTGTTTCTCCATACTATCTATCAGGGTTTGGGGACAAAACATGCTGACCTCCGGCAGAGACTGAGACCTCTTATCTCAAACAGTCAAGTCACAGATGAGGAAATCCTTAGTCAGGTTATGAAGATAATAAGTGACGAGCATGAGCACCAGCGCAGATTGGGCCGAATCCCTCGACAGAAAGCAACACAAGCACACAGCGCCAAGGTCGAGACAGGAGATGGTAACAACAATAACAAGTCACAAGATACCGTATCGGACAATAAAAATTGCCAGACAATACAACAGCTCACTTCTCAGGTGGAGACTCTGACACACATGGTGGCTTCTTTGATTGAGCAACGGACAACAAACACTCAGGTGCCCTACCCTCTAACTACGCCAGCCCACATTCAGCCACCCCCCGCGTTTCAGCCAATTCCCAGCAGACCTGTCCAATCCCAGCTGAGACAACCTACAGTCCCGGCGAGAGGAAGGACAGCTCGTTGTCAGAAATGTACCGAACAGAATGCACAGGAGTGTAACCATTGCTTTGTTTGTGGAGAGGCGGGACACAGAGCAGTGGGATGTCTGCAGCGAGTCAAGGTGCAGGGAAACGGGGCTCGGTCTTTGTGGAGGGACGCCCAGAGACCGGTGAGCAGCTTCAGTCCCAAACAGTAACAAGTAACAAACAAACAATGAGACACCCCAAGCAAGGCAAGCAACAAAGATCACAGGTGCTGACCAGTCAGAGTGACCTCACCTGTAAGGCGCCCCTAATTGGAAAGAAAAGCCTTCTGAAATGTTTGATTGGTGGGTACCCAGCTACAGTTCTGTTCGATTCAGGCTCACAAGTGAGCATAATTGACCAACAATGGACTGACGCTCACATTCCTAATCACATAGTGAGACCTCTCTCTGAGCTTCTAGAGGAAGAACTTGGCGTCTATGCAGTCACTGGCCATGCCATTCCATACAGTGGGTGGGTTGAGCTTACGGTAAATCTTGCAGGGAATGAAGACCCCAATCTCACCATTCAGGCCCCTTTCCTAGTCAGTCCGCTGCCACTGCCCCAGCCCCTTGTAGGCGCCAACGTACTGCAGGAGATCATCAGCAGGAAAGAGTCCTCGGGTGACGCAGTCGCAACGGTTGTCAGTCTTCTCCGTAGTGCATTTGGAATGGAGGAGGAGCAGGTAGAAGCCATTGTGAATTTCATCCAGGTACCTCCTAAGACGTACTCCGATCCAGTCACAATAAGAGTGGGCCAAGACCATGCTATCATTCCCCCAGGCAGGACAGCGCATGTATGGTGTAGGGTACCCCCAAACTTTGATGCCTCCGACCCCGTTGTCCTTTACGAACCAGCTGAGGGAAGTGTTGTCTTAGGGCAGTTGAGTGTAGGAGAAGGCCTCTTGGAAATCAATAACAGCCGACGACCTTATGTCAAGGTACCCATCTCCAATCACTCAAAGCATGAGGTCACCCTGCCTAGAAGAACTTCTCTAGGAACCATTCAACATGTTCTTAAAGTCCTTGAGACCGATGCACCGGAGACACTCCAGGCTGATACCACACTAAGAAAGAGGACATCAGTTGAGGCCAATGGTGTTGCTTCTCCCAGTACTTCCCCATCTGAGTCCTGGCTTCCTCCTGTGGATATCAGCCACCTCAGCCCTGAACGACAACAGACAGTAAAGGAAGTACTCCACGAGGAACGTGGCGCATTTGCTCGGAACAGCGACGATATAGGGTGTATCCCCTCCCTACAGATGGAGATCAGGACTAAGGATGACATCCCAGTTCAGAGGGCCTACGCATCCATCCCAAAGCCGCTCTACAGGGAAGTGAAGGAATACATCCAGGAGCTGTTGGTTAAAGGGTGGATAGTGAAGTCTCAGTCCCCTTATGCAGCCCCTGTCATCTGTGTGAGAAAGAAAGATGGATCCTTACGGCTGTGTGTTGACTACCGGCTCCTCAACAACAAAACCGTGCCGGACCGTCACCCCCTCCCCAGAATACAGGACCTCACTGACTCCCTGGGAGGATATGCCTGGTTTTCGATCCTCGACCAGGGGAAAGCCTACCATCAAGGCTTTATAGCCAAAGGATCAAGGCACCTTACCGCATTCATAACCTCATGGGGGCTCTATGAGTGGGTCCGAATACCCTTTGGGTTATCAAACGCCCCACCGGCCTTTCAAAGAAGCATGGAAGGTATGCTTGACACGCTGAGAGATGAGTGTTGCATTCCCTACCTCGACGACGTGTTGTGCTTCTCCAGGTCTTTTGAGGAGCATGTGGAGGTGCTACGCAGAGTCCTCAAAGCATTGCAACACCACGGGGTAAAGCTGAAGCCAGAGAAATGTGAGCTCTTCCGCAAGGAGGTCCGATATGTTGGCAGGTTGGTGTCAGCGGAAGGAGTCAAAATGGACCCCAAAGACCTTGAAGCAGTGCGGGCACTGAAGGACAAGACGCTACAGACAGTCGGGGAGGTTAGGCAGCTGCTTGGGTTCCTGAGCTATTATCGAACATACGTGCAGGACTTCTCACGTATAGCCAAGCCCCTGTATGACCTGCTTCAGTTCAAGTCCAACACCACTGCGCCCAAACCACCCCGAGGAAAGACAAAATGCAATCAGCAGTACTCCCGTACTCCGGTAGAATGGAATACACAACACCATCAGATCCTTGGACAGCTTGTGGACCGGCTGATCAAACCTCCCGTGTTGGCATATCCCGATTTCAATCAGCCCTTTACACTCCACACAGACGCCTCCCAAAAGGGTCAAGGTGCAGTTCTTTGTCAGAACCAGGATGGGAAGATGAGAGTGATCGGATATGGATCACGCACACTGACACCAGCGGAACAAAATTACCACTTACACAGCGGAAAACTTGAATTTCTTGCATTGAAGTGGGCGGTTTGTGAAAAGTTCCGTGACTACCTATTCTACGCCCCACATTTCACAGTCTTCACGGATAATAACCCCCTCACATACATTCTGAGTACTGCCAAACTCAACGCAGTGGGACACCGGTGGGTGGGCCAGCTGGCCGATTTCCACTTTGACATCAAATACAGGCCAGGCAAAACCAACATCGATGCTGACACCTTGTCACGCTGGCCCCTGGACATTGACACCTTCATGGCTGAGTGTTCAGAGGAGTTATCGGAGGAGGCAGTATGTGCTGTATGGGAAGGAAGCCGGAGGGCACAACATGGAGATGTGGCTTGGGTGGCAGCTCTCAACTTGACATCCCATAGCCAACCCTAAGTTGAGCCTCTGCAGGAAGTCAGTCATGATGAGCTTGTAAGGGAACAAAGAAACGACCCAGCTATTGGGAAAGTGTTGGCGTTGAAGGAAAATAGCACACCACTAACAGAGGATGACAAAGAGAGAATGGACACACACACAAGGAGGCTGTTGAGAGAGTGGAACCGACTGCACATAGAGAATGGTCTTCTCTACAGGAAGAGTGCAGGTCGACAACAACTGCTCCTGCCAGCCACCTACAAACGAACAGTACTCACTCAGCTGCATAATAACATGTGTCATGTTGGCGTTGAAAAAGTTCTGAACCTAGCAAGGGAGAGGTTCTACTGGCCTTTCATGAAAAGAGAGATAGAGGGGTACGTGACCAGGAAGTGCCCTTGTATTAAACAGAAAAAGCCAGCCACACATGAAAGAGCACCAATGGGAAGTATTACATCAAATTCGCCCCTTGAGCTGGTGTGCATCGACTTCCTTCATCTGGAGACCTGCAGAGGTGGATACGAGTATATCTTGGTGGTGGTTGATCACTTCACCAGATTCGCACAAGCCTACCCCACCAGGAACAAGGCTGGCAGGACGGCTGCTGACAGACTTTTCAATGATTTCATACCCAGATTTGGATACCCGGCCAAGCTCCATCACGATCAGGGTCGGGAGTTTGAGAATGAACTCTTCAAAACACTCCGACAATTAGCTGGTGTTGCTCACTCGAGAACTTCTCCTTATCACCCCCAGGGCAACCCTGCAGAAAGGCTCAACCGCACGCTCTTGCAGATGCTTCGCACTTTGGGAGAGAAAGAGAAGGAGAGTTGGAAGGACCACCTGCCTCACGTACTCCAGGCATACAATTGTACCAGGCACGAGGCCACAGGGTTCTCCCCGTACTTTCTGTTATATGGCCGACATCCTCGCCTACCTGTGGACATCCTCTTCGGCCTCATTACGGGTGAGGGAGCTGAAACCAATGGACCAAAAGGATATGCTGAGAAATGGGCAGGAAAGATGGTTGAGGCCTACCGAATAGCAGAATCAAACAGCCGACAGTCCAAAGGAAAGACGTACTATGATAAAAGGAGCAGAGGTGTGGTTCTTCAGATTGGGGACAGAGTTCTGGTACGCAATCTCAGTGAACGAGGGGGGCCTGGGAAGCTCAGACCGTACTGGGAGAAGCTTATCTACATCGTGAGAGAACAGGTTGGAGATAATCCTGTCTACAAAGTGAGCCCAGAGGCAGGAGGCCGACCAATTTGCACTCTACACAGGAACCTCCTATTGCAAGTCAACGACCTACCTATAGAGCCTCTTCAGAACCCGATCAACAACCGACCCGAGTCACAAAAGAGAAAGAAGAGGACAGATACCCCGAGACCCACACGTGAGACACAGAGCGCAGATACCAGTGACTCTGAGGGAGAGGAAAGTGTGCCTCGTTACTGGTTACGAATATCCATGGAGAAACCAAGAGCTGAAAGTTGCTTACCTGGGACACATGCTACTCCTTCATTCCAACACCAATCTGAACAGAATGAGACTTACCTGGGAGGAACAATTCATGCAGAACCTGAACCGGACAGGGAGAGTGAGGAACAAGTGACATCCAGTGGGGATGAACAGGGCATGGAGCAGCCTCAACCTGCAACCGTTCAAGAGGAACCACATGCTGTCCACCAAGAGAACAACGTCTCCACGCCACAACCTGAACATCAGATTCCACTGAGACAGTCCACCAGAGAGAGACGGCCAGGTTATGTGTTTACTTACCCATCCCTGGGTCAACCAGCTTATCATCCAAGACCCACTGTGAGTGCAGTTGGAATCCAGCCAGGACAGTGCACTTACCAGTGGCATTGTACGCCATACTTCCACCACTTCCAACCCCCATCCATCGCCCCATACCCTTATTTCCCTGTGGTATATCCAGCTCACTGAGGAGGAGGCACCATGAAAGACAATTACAGACATTTGATACTCACCTTTTGAGTTACCTAAACATCAGACATTTCATACTTATTGAAGCACACATACCCTATACAGTTTATGCTTACCTGTCGGAACAGGGACATTGCACATTACATGCTCACCAGAGGAGATCTGGAACATACATTTTTCTAGGGCATATAGGGTAAACAAACTAATTGAGAGTTCTAATGTGTGTTGTAAAAAAAAAAAAAAAAAAAAGAAGAAAAAAAAAAAAGTGAATGTTAAAGATTGAAATTGTTAAAGATATCTTGTGTCAGGAGCCACTTTTATTTGTGGAGGAGTGTGTGATACACTATAATAACCAGCGTAGCGTTTAGTACAGATTTCAGGTGTAATCACTCAAGAACATAGTAATGTAGCA
>NC_048417.1:26456419-26458521 GCF_013103735.1 Etheostoma cragini | reverse complement strand
AAGCTGTGGTGGGTTAGCTATGTGATTTATGATGTGTAAAGCCGAGCTAAAGTGCCGCATTTTTAACCGCGGGAAAACGGGTTTTATGAAAAATGGAGCTAGCGGCTAGCTAAACAGTGTGTATTGGGGTTGTATGTGTGATCCCGCTCACACTCCCTGGTGATTTACTTTATGGTTTTTAAGATATCCTGACAAAAAGGGTTGATGTTAAAAAGTTGTGACAATTAGCACTTAAAAGGTAGATTCTCCTAAAAGTTAGTACATATTATATTGAAATGTTTTATATTATGATGTATTGAGAGTTGAGCCATTGTCCCTAGATGTGAATGTGTTGACTCCTAAGTCATTAAGATCTTTGTTTTCTGTTAAAGAGGGTTTATGAGTTACACTATGATATTAGTAGAATATGCAAGTATATATAGATAAAGCTATATGGAGTATAATATGAGTTATTATTTTGATATTTGTGGAAAGATACCGTAATATTAATATTTATTTTGATAATGAGAAGACTATTTTCGTAAAGAGTGCGGAAGATTTTGCCCACTGAAAGTAGCATTAAGGTGCTTAATTTGAACTGAAACATGTTTACACTAGGGAAATGCAGTTGAATATTGTTTTATGAGAATTTGTAATAAAGACAGAGATTTGGCAACGAAGAAGGTGGTTCGTTTACTCACTCTTTGTCTTTGAAATTCTGTTTTCCAGGGTTCTATCTTCAAGAGCTGAGTAGTGAATCCTAGCCAACATTCATTCATTTGTTACTCCAGTTACTCAGCGTTTGAAACTCGTAATATATACACCAGGATATTTATAGTAACCTGTCAAAGTGTTTAGTGTTTATGATAACAGCATAGCACGAGCAGAATCCAATTTTCCTTTGTTTAACCCACTCTAAGATGGGCTAAAAATGAAAGAAACTTTTCTGTTTGATTGCATATGATGTCCTTCTACCTCGACTGGAAATTGATTTCCCCAAAACTTTACGTTTAACAAATGTCTTTATAACTAATGGAGTTTATTTGTTAACTAAGGTTTGGGAGCAGGTCCACGCCTAAACCACACCTCTAATAAACAGACAAACCTACATTCACCGTGCTGCGCAGCCAGGTTTGTGTCTCAGCATTTCACACTCTCAGTATTGGATCCGGTGCTATAGCTAAGTTCACCTGATGTCAAGGAGAATCTATTTAAACAGGGCATGTTTCAGTCACGCCGCAGCAGTCGGATCCCGTCATATGTCTCAACGGTTCCGATTGCGGTCTGCGGTCATCATGCTTCGGCTTTGCCCGGATCTCTCTCCTCCGCTGAAGATTTTCCGGCTCCCAGCGGCTTCAGCTTCAGCTTCCAGTGCCTTCCAGTGGTTTCCAGACACTTCCAGCGTCTCTAAGGCTTCTTCCCCTCTGTCTGTAAGGTCGGGAAATCGGAGTAAGGTCAGGAAACTGGAGCCGCGGGGATCTGCATTTACCCTCTCAGCATCATCAGCCTTCCTCCCAGAGAGGTGCCCGCTACTCTTCTCGGCGCTTCAATATCAGAGATTGGACCTTGGCCCGCCTTCAACGGTACCTCAGTGACACCAGTACTGCATTGTACCGGCTCTTCCTTGCCTCCGTTGCTACCCTGGAGGCGGCAACCACTAGGCCTCCGGCACTTCCGGGTCCAACGACAGCGTCGGCCTTGGCTGGCAACGTCATGCATAACGTCCAGGGCCTCGCTTGCCACTGCACGTCTCACCAATTCCTCCTGGTGGGGGTTAGGTCGTAATTCCCCATGTGACTGCTCCCTCTGTCTGTTATGTCTTAGGCAATCTCTGCCTTTTCATCCCCGTGTTCGCAGGCTTTACAGTCTACCTTTTTTTGCCACAACTTTCAACTAACACACCAGCTGAGAAACTTCTTACGCACACAAGACGCTATCATCAACAGTCTACTTAACTGGCTGGAATTGCTTTAAGTCACATCAAGCCACATATTGGCTTCCATTACCCTCTCTGGACGTTAAGTCCATCCGCAATTTCATCACCCATGCTCATTCCAATCAATGCTTTTCAGCTTTTGAGGGGTTCAGAATTTGCACCCACTTCATCTGTCTATAATCCTTCT
>NC_048417.1:26454851-26456319 GCF_013103735.1 Etheostoma cragini | reverse complement strand
GAAAGTGAACTGTTTGGCTTTGTTAACTGTTTTTATCAGATTTCTTTGTCCTTCAAAGATCTCATTAAGACTTTTCACAGAGATCAACGAACATGTATGAACAACAACTTCATGAATCTCTTGAAGCCTGTAGACAGGAGCACTGACTGGGGCAGAGTAGGTACTCCATGCTTCTAGTAACCCACAGCTGGTAACATGATGTTTTCTGTTGTCATGGAGGCCAGAACATATACAGGTACACTTTATTTTTATATATCTGTTTTTAACATAAAATGTCAACCAAACGCATTGGGTATGACACTGCATATCAGACCGTATATATTGACCATACGTATCTTTATTTTTATTTGTATGTGTATGTAGTAGGGATGAGCCGAGTACCTGGGTTAAACGAGTATCCGGTACGGATAAAGCACTTTTGCAGAGTACAAGTATTATACGAGTAATACGAGTCAATATCTCTCCCTCCTACACACACACACTCGGCTCACACACACACGGAGAATATCAGCGCTCTCCCTCTCTCTTTCTCTCTCTCAGTCAATCAGGTCCGCGGGTCTGTCCGTTAACGTTTAGGGTTTCTTCAGCTTCAGGTTTGTTTTTAACTTCGGTTTGTAGTACTTACATAGTAACCAGTAGATTTCTGATGAACATGGGGTTTCAGACATGCTGCTTGGTTTAAATGCAACTCGCATTGCGTCTCTGCCGTTTGAGATATTTTAAATTTTTTTAACCGTCAGCTGGCTTCGTTAAAGTCAATGCAGATCTGAGAAACAGCATCTGCCCCCGCCCCCTCTCCCTCTTTCTCTCTCTTTTTCTCTCTGTGTCATCACACTCACTCACACACACACACACACACACACACACACACACACACACACCTGGTATGGAAATAAAAAAGAACCAAAAACAAAAATCACACTGATCATAAAAAAATGTAAAGTTAAAAAAAGAAAGTTATATTGACTATAAAAACTCTTGTTCATTACTTTTTACTTCATAATTGCAACCGCATGTGTTGTATTCATTGTTGCAAAACTTGTTCTGTATATAGTTTGTTTGTTACCATGACAACGCCATTGATCTGAAGCTCGATGCTCTTGTGTAAATAGTTTTCTAATCAGTAATAAATATAACAATTTCTGATCAACCCGTATCAATTGCATGCTTAAAATAACATATTGGTTAAAGCCCCGCTCATTTCAAGACAACCCGACCCACTTCCGGGTTAAATTCTTTCCACTTCCGGGTTAGGCCCCGCCCAGTCCGAGTACAGATACGGATACAGATCATTCATGTGGTAAACAGATACAGATACAGATAATGCTGTACTCGCTCATCCCTAGTATGAAGCATCTTAGAATTGTGCACCTGGACTAGAGTGCGGATTGGGCCGGATTTTTCTGTCCGAGCCCGGCCCGCGTCCGACAGAGCAGTAACTGAACCCGACCCGAGCCCGACAGGCATT
>NC_048417.1:26441980-26454751 GCF_013103735.1 Etheostoma cragini | reverse complement strand
TCGGGTCGGGCTCGGTCACATCAGCGCGATAAGGCATTGAACATTTTGAATTTAAAACAGCTTATTATGTAGGTAATGCCGCTTGTTGCCCCGTGTGCATTGATGCGCTCATCTGTTGACATTTCCGAATGCCTTCCTACACTTCCTTAATAAAAGCGGGCTTTCCACACAAACAAACGTACATGTGTCATTAGTATGAGAAACAAATGTGATTGTCGGGCTAGGGTCGGGCTCGGACATAAATATCTTAATGCCTGTCGGGCTCGAGTCGGGTTCGGTTACTGCTTTGTCGGATGCGGGCCGGGCTCGGACAGAAAAATCCGTCCCGATCCGCACTCTAGTCCAGGCTCTAAGGCAACAACAAAAAGAAGACACACAATGATAAAAGACAACAAACAAAACTATAATTTTTATTATTGCCCCTACACAATCGTGGCTTGAAGCTATCACTACCACGGAGGCCAAACATACTTCTACTGTCTGCTCTCGACTCACTCGGATAACATCACCAGCATGTAGCAAGAAGTGGTGGAACTACGGTCAAAGCTGACCATCATGACAGTTGACAACAGCAGGCTCCGGGCCTAGGTGGAGGACCTGATCTGCCGTTCTAAGCATCAGAAATCACGTGTGGTTGGTCTCCTTGAGGGAATTGAAGGTAAAAAGGCAGTTACTGGACCGGGCCCCCAAAGCCTAGGGTGCCGCCAGGGATCCCGCCCTGTCAGAGAATGCGTTCACCACTACATCGAAAAAGAAAAACTGTTGCTGTGGGCGAAGAAGCAATGCAAAATCGAATATCGGGGTCACATCACTAAGTTTGTGAAGTCAGTGTGCGTTATCTCTGGTGCTACCCCGAAATGGCTATGTATTCCGATAAGAGAGTTGCTGCAACCTTTGGTTTTAGTTCAACAGATTTATTGGAATCCAGATCCAGCATTGAATACAGTGCATTACACGCTTGTATAGGTGTGTTTGTGGTTGTGAGTGTGTGGTTTTCTGTAACATAAAGAGACACAGAATATACACAGTACATATAAAATGTACATAATGAATGCACATATACAAATAAAGAACAATAAGCAACTCACTCTGCAATATACATAATTACTAGTTAACAAATAGTTGCTGTGCAAACAACCAGACATTGCCGGATATATGGTGTTGAAATTGAACATTTAATAGTGTTCCCACAGAATCCCTTTTTATCGGACCACTGTTTGATAACTTTTGAGTTTATACTGCTGAACTACACGCCATTAGGCAAAACCTTCTATACAAGATGTCTATCTGATAGTTCTGTAGCTAAATTTAAGGATGCGATTCCATTAGCATTTAATTCATTACCAAGTCACAAAGTAACGGAGGACTTCTATGCTATTAGTCCCTCCCAAATCGATAATTTCGTTGATAGGGCAGCAGGCTCGCTGCAAACGACACTAGACTCTGTGGCCCCTCTAAAAAAGAAGATAATAAAACAAAGACGGTTAGCTCCATGGTATAACAATGAAACTCGCAAATTAAAGCAAATATCGCGGAAACTTGAGAAGATCTGGCGTTCCACCAAATTAGAAAATTCTTGTTTAATCTGGCAAGATAGCCTTACGTAAAACGTATAGGAAAGGCCCTCCGTTATGCCATAGCAGCGTACTACTCGTCATTAATAGAGGAAAATAGGAACAACCCCAGGTTTTTTTTCAGCACTGTAGCCAGGCTAACGGAAGTCCACAGCTCTACTGAGCCAAGGATTCCTATAGCTCTTAGTAGTAACGACTTTATGAGGTTCTTCAATGATAAAATTATAACTATTAGAAGCAAAATTCACCAAGACCTGCCTTTAACTGACACTGACTGATCTCTAAACTCAGAAACTTCAAAAACAGCTGTAAAACCAGTTATATGCTTAGACTGCTTTGCTTCACTTGATCTTTATCAATTTAATTCAATTATTTCTTTATCTAAATCATCAACCTGCCTCTTAGACCCCATCCCGACTAGGCTACTTAAAGAAGTTTTACCCTTAGTCAACACTTCTCTACTAGATATAATCAATCTCTCTTTATTACCAGGCTATGTACCAAAGCACTTTAAAGTAGCTGTAATAAAACCTCTTCTAAAAAAGCCCAACCTTGATCAAGATGTTATAGCCAACTATAGACTTATATCTAACCTTCCATTTCTCTCTAAGATTCTTGAGAAAGCAGTCGCAAAACAGCTGTGTGACTTTCTGCATAGCAACAGCTTATTTGAGGATTTTCAGTCAGGATTTAGAGTTAATCATAGTACAGAGACAGCACTTGTGAAAATTACTAATGACCTCCTAATTGCATCAGACAAAGTACTTATCTCTGTCCTGGTGTTACTAGATCTTAGTGCTGCCTTTGATACCATTGATCATCATATCTTATTACAGAGATTGGAACATTTAATTGGCATTAAAGGGACTGCTCTAAGCTGGTTTAAGTCTCATTTATCAGATCGATCTCAGTTTGTTCATGTTAACGATGAATCCTCTGTGCACGCTAAAGTTAGTCACGGAGTCCCACAAGGATCTGTGCTCGGTCCAATCCTGTTTACTTTATATATGCTTCCTTTAGGCAGTATTATTAGGAAGCATTCCATAAACTTTCATTGTTATGCAGATGATACTCAATTATATCTATCAATTAAGCCGGATGAAACTAATCAGTTAGCTAAACTTCAAATGTGCCTTCAGGATATTAAAACCTGGATGACATGTAATTTTTTAATGTTAAACTCAGATAAAACTGAAGTTATTGCACTGGGGCCCAAGCACCTCCGTGACGCAATATCCAAAGAGATAGTTACTCTGGATGGCATTACCCTGGCCTCCAGCACCACTGTGAGGAATCTTGGAGTTATCTTTGATCAGGACATGTCCTTTAATTCTCACATAAAGCAAATTTCAAGGATTGCCTTTTTTCACTTACGTATTATTGCAAAAATCAGGAATATCCTGTCTAAAAATGATGCAGAAAAACTAGTCCATGCATTTGTTACTTCTAGGATAGATTACTGCAATTCTTTATTATCAGGCTGCTCGAAAAAGTCCATAGACTCTTCAGCTGATCCAGAATGCTGCAGCACGTGTTCTGACAGGAACCAGGAAAAGAGATCACATCTCTCCTGTTTTAGCTTCTCTGCATTGGCTTCCTGTAAAATCTAGAAGAGAATTTAAAATCATTCTTCTCACCTACAAAGCTCTTAATGGTCAGGCACCATCTTATCTTAAAGAGCTCATAGTACCTTACAATCCTGCGAGAGCACTACGCTCCCAGAATGCAGGGTTACTTGTGGTTCCTAGAGTCTCTAAAAGTAGAACGGGAGCCAGAGCGTTCAGCTATCAGGCTCCTTTCCTGTGAAACCAGGTTCCAGTCTGGGTTCGGGAGGCAGACACCGTCTACACATTTAAGAGTAGGCTTAAGACTTTCCTTTTTGATAAAGCTCATAGTTAGGGCATAGAATCGAATATTGTTAGGGAGTTAGGAGTCGCAGCATCCGCCTAACCCGGCCCACCTGCTTCTTGCATAAGTTGTCAGATTTATCTATCATATAATCAAGAATATAATAAAACTAAAGGGAGACTTGGCATACAGCCCGATCCGGTTGGGGAGAGTTCTAGCCTTACCAAGGCTGCTCTCTTTACCTTGTCTCTCTTGTTTATGCTTTGATAAAGCTTATAGTTAGGGCATAGAATTGAATATTGTAAGGGAGTAAGGAGTCGCAGCGTCCGCCTAACCCGGCCCACCTGCTTCTCGCATAGTTGTCAGATTTATCTATCATATAATCAAGAATATAATAAAACTAAAGGGAGACTTGGCATACAGCCCGATCCGGTTGGGGAGAGTTCTAGCCTGTCCAAGGCTCCTCTCTTTACCTTGCCTCTCTTGGTTATGCTTTGATAAAGCTTATAGTTAGGGCATAGAATTGAATATTGTAAGGGAGGGAGGAGTTGCAGCGTCCGCCTATCCCGGCCCACCTGCTTCTCGTCAGAGTTGTCAGATTTATCTATCATATAATCAAGAATATAATTAATGTCTCTCTTGGTTTTGCTGTAATAGTTTTAGGCAGCTGGGGACTTCTTTTGATACACTGAGTTCCTCTCTCCTCTATCTTTATATCTTTTCATTTATGTGCATCCATGTCCCAGAAATGCTAGTTACTAACCTAGCTCTAGGGAGTCATTCCCCGGAGTCCTTATGTTCTTTTTTCCCCAGCATGTTCCCTTGGATCAGGGAGGCTCCAAAATCAGGGTAGCAGCTATCGCATGGTCCCGCTCCACGTTCTGTGATGCCATGTTAATCTGCTACACTCTGCGGTGCCCAGCAACGTCCAGCTGTGCCTTGTAATGCTGCACAGCGTCCTGCCATGCCATGAACTACTACAAAGAACTGCTACCAACTACTATTTCTTTCTATTTTTGTTATTTCCACTCTTCATTCTAACCCCAACCGGTCGTCAGACACCGCCTACCATGAGCCTGGGTCTGTCCGAGGTTTCTGCCTAAAAGGAAGTATTTCCTCGCCACTGTCGCACTGTTGCTTGCTCTGGAGGAGACTACTAGAACTGTTGGGTCCTTGTAAATTATGGAGTGTGGTCTATCTGTAAAGTGTCTTGAGATAACTCTTGTTATGAATTGATACTATAAATAAAATTGAATTGAATTGGATAGTAAGAGAAGCCCCTGACTGCAGGCCCGCAGACCTCAATGTGGGCGGGGTTAAACGTTGAGGGGGCGGGGTTAAACGTCAACTCTCCAGCCCATTCTCCAGCATTTGACCCTGTCATTTCATTGTGATATCAGAGTTAAATTCAGCGGTATGCACTCACGCTTCGGACAGCCCTTTTCAAACAATAAATAGTGGGATTAAGTGGGACTTTTATAGTTGTTGAGTTTTCAAAAACAATTAAAAAAAGATGGTTTTGTTTATTTTAATGTTACTGCACAAGTTGAGCAGGCTGAGGTTCGGATTGGATGGCTAGCTCCCTTCTTTAACTGTCTATGCTAGCTCCAAGTAATCTGAAAGTGTGGAAATTATTTCCATTGAAGGACAATGTTGCAAGTCCTTCACCCCGGCTGCTGTCAGACTCAACAACACCTGCACCACCTGATAATGTTGGAGTTTCGGTTCCTTTTTTTTCATTTACTCCACACACTTTCTGTATATCTTTATTATCTGTATTTATATTTTTTCATTACAAGTACCTACTTCTTCAATATTATTTATGGTCACAGGTTAATATAATGTATATAATGGCTACCTGCTTTTGCTTTAATACTTTGATTACATACTCAATTTAATACAATATTGATTCTTGTACAATGGCAACCGCACTTTTACTTCACTTTTATTACAAAACCTTCATTTGACGCCACTTTACTTTCAGTCTACCTTCTGCTCATTGTTGTTTGCCTGTTTTTCTTGTGTGGTTACTTGTTTGTTTGTTTGTTTGTTTTGCTTTTTTGCTGCTGTAACAAGGAAATTTCCTCGCTGTGGGATGAATAAATTATCTAATGTAATTATTGTTGTTGTTATCATGGTTGTATATATATGTTATTAAAAACTATTTTCAGAGTTTTTGGTGTTGTCTATATCTTTATAGTATATATATAAATATACAAATATTATATACATTATATAATATATATATAGTCTCATGATATATATGCTCATGATCCTTTAATTTTGATATTAAGAAAGTATCAGGTTACAATTGATTATGATAAATACACATTCAACTATTGTACTTTTCTATCATTTAATGCATTATTGAGGTATTTAATGTTTGGGAAATGTGTCAATATTGTATTTCATAATTAGTAAAACTAAAGATTCATCTTCATTCATTATGTTTAAATCGCTGCATTTTGCCACATCCATTAAGGTTTCTTGTCCCTCTTCGGACCCCATTTTAAATGAGTTAGGCAGTGGACGGTGGGAGACTGTGCCGGGTTAAACGCTGAGGGGGCGGGGTCAAACGTTTAACTCCGCCCACATTGAGGTCTCCGGGTCTGCAGTTAGGGGTACATGGAGAAAGGGGTACATGGATAGTACATACAACTATTGGCCACTAGATAGTACTCTAAGACCATAAATGAACATAACAATGGCATATGGATGACGCGCTGAGATGCGATTCTACAAACAAACCAGCAGCACCATCGCGAGTGCAACAGCTGAACTAAATCCTCAGCAGGATTGTAATTGTAAGATTGTAAACACGTAGAATGCTATAGTAACAGGCATCTATTAATAAGTATCAACTACTGTTTTCTGAACGGTACAGTCTGCAGCACGTTCTTAGCATTACGGCAGACATTAGCATGCTATCCTGAACTATGATAAGAAAGATACTATCATGTTGACTTACACAAACTAAAATACATGTGAAACTAGCATGAACATAAAATTGTGCACTCTCGTTCTCAATAGACACACGGCAACACAACAGTAGATTTACACAAGTAACGTGCAATGTTAGGAGCAGCTGTGCTCATGTTTGACACCCCGGAACAGGCTGAACTGTGCTATCAGGATCACTTCCACGACTGATGAAGGAAGGGTCTGAGCAAGCGGTGTGGGCATAATCTCATCTAATTTGTCATACTTGTCTTTATTATTTTCAAGTGTGTGTCTATGAGCGCTTGCAATTTAAGCAGCGGTGTGTATGACTGCTTTTTTTTTTTCCTCTTCCGTTGAACTTGCTGCAGGTAAGACATCCCCAATGTACAGTGCCTTGCGAAAGTATTCGGCCCCCTTGAACTTTTCAACCTTTTGACACATTTCAGGCTTCCAACATAGAGATATAAAAATTTTATTTTTTGTGAAGAATCACCAACAAGTGGGACACAATTGTGAAGTGGAACGAAATCTATTGTATATTTTAAACTTTTTTAGCAAATAAAAAACTGAAAAGTGGTGCGTGCAAAATTATTCAGCCCCCTTGCGTTAATACTTTGTAGAGCCACCTTTTGCCGCAATTACAGCTGCAAGTCGCTAGGGGTATGTCTCTATCAGTTTTGCACATCGAGAGACTGAAATTCTTGCCCATTCTTCCTTGCAAAACAGCTCGAGCTCAGTGAGGTTGGATGGAGAGCGTTTGTGATTTCTCGATTCCTTCTATTCCATTCCATTCCTTTGTAGATTTTGCGGTATGTTTGGGAACATTGTTTTGTTGGAAAATAAATCTCCGTCCCAGTTTATGGTCTTTTGCAGACTCCAACAGGTTTTCATCCAGAATGGTCCTGTATTTGGCTGCATCCATCTTCCTCTCAATTTTATCCATCTGTCCCTGCTGAAGAAAAGCAGGCCCAAACCATGATGCTGCCAACACCATGTTTGACAGTGGGGTTGGTGTGTTCCTTTTACGCCAAACATATAGTTATGCATTGTGGCCAAAAAGTTCGATTTTGGTTTCATCTGACCAGAGCACTTTCTTCCACATGTTTGGTGTGTCTCCCAGGTGGCTTGTGGCAAACTTTAGACAAGACTTTTTATGGATATCTTTGAGAAATGGCTTTCTTCTTGCCACTCTTCCATGAAGGCCAGATTTGTGCAGTGTACAACTGATTGTTGACCTATGGACAGACTCTCCCATCTCAGCTGTAGTTCTCTGCAGTTCATCCAGAGTGATCATGGGTCTCTTGGCTGCATCTCTGATCAGTCTTCTCCTTGTCTGAGCTGAAAGTTTACAGGGACGGCCAGGTCTTGGTAGATTTGCAGTGGTCTGATACTCCTTCCATTTCAAAATGATCGCTTGCACAGTGCTCCTTTGGATGTTTAAAGTTTGGGAAATCTTTTTGTATCCAAATCTGGCTTTAAACTTCTGCACAACAGTATTACCGACCTGCCTGGCGTGTTCCTTGGGCTTCATGACGCTTTCAACAGAACCCTGAGACTATCACAGAGCAGGTGCATTTATACAGAGACTTGATCACACACAGGTGGTTTCTATTTATCACCATCAGTCATTTAGGACAACATTGGATCATTCAGAGATCCTCGCTGAACTTCTGGAGTGAGTTTGCTGCACTGAAAGTAAAGGGGCCGAATAATTTTGCACGCACCACTTTTCAGTTTTTTATTTGCTAAAAAAGTTTAAAATATTCAATAGATTTCGTTCCACTTCACAATGGTGTCCCACTTGTTGGTGATTCTTCACAAAAAATAAAAGTGTTATATCTTTATGTTTGAAGCCTGTTATGTGTCAAAAGGTTGAAAAGTTCAAGGGGGCCGAATACTTTCGCAAGGCACTGTAGTATCTTGTTCTTTGTTCTACGTTTAAAACTTGTTTTTAGCCTCTAAACATGTTCAAAATGTAATTTAAATGGCCTAAGACTCTACTCCCATTAAGCTCTACTCCTCTCGACCACTGCCCTAACGCTCTCTGACTCTGGTCGCTATGGTAACGTTTAAACATCCCTTCAAATTAAAATACAGATACGCCACAAAAACGAATATAAGGAACATTTTATTTTCATGAAGGTTTTAACTCACGATAACATCAAATCAATGGGCTTACTGAGCTTGTTTCTCTGCAACGAGACGGTCCCATCTGGGATTTATGGGAGACAACGACACCCGTAGTGTGTTGCTAATGTCCATTCTACTCCGTTGTTTGGTGTTGGTTGCTGTCACTGCAGAAAACCCAGCTTCACACAGATAGGATGTCGGAAATGGCAAAAGGGTTTTCAGTGCTGTCGTGGCGATCTCAGGGTATTCTGCCTTGACTTTAATCCAGAACACCGGCAGAGTAGCTGTCTCAAACATACTTTTAAGGCTGCCGTCATTTGCGATCTCCAGGAGCTGATCTTCTTCTTGCTCAGACATGGTAGATTCACCTGGTTTGTTGACAAATGGGTCGCGGATCCATTCCTTGCCAGTTCGTGGGTCTTTTGTAGCGCTCAAACTGCTTTAAAAGCAAAGACATGTGATTGTGCACCAGCTGGGAGAATGACGGATCAGGCTCAGTCTCACCCAAAATCCCCGCTAATGTTTGAAACATGTCCAATACGCTTCTGTTTACGCGCCGTCCCCACAAATCCAGTTTGGCTTTAAATGCAGCTACTTTATCTGCCAACTTGAAGACAGTTGTCATTTTCCCCTGAAGTGACAGATTGAGTTCATTGAGCAGGTTGAATATGTCGCACAGGTAAGCCAGTTTTGCGACCCATTCCTCGTCACTGAAATGTGCTGCCAGCGGGGACTTCTTCTCTGAGAGAAATCTTTGCAGCGGCTCACGTAACTCAAACACTCTGGTCAGCGATTTCCCTCGGGATAACCATCTTATTTCGGTGTATAAGAGGAGGCGTCGGTGCTCTGCGTCCATCTCCTCACAAAGTTGCTCAAACAAGCGCGAGTTAAGGGCGTGTGCTTTGACATGGTTAATAACTTTAACAATATCATTCAATACACTGTTCAACTCTGGTGGCATCTTTCGGCTTGCCAGCATTTCCCTGTGAATGATACAATGTATAGATCCACATTCAGGTGCAACTTCCTTTATCCGAGCAGTTAAACAAGGCCGTCCGGTCATCGAAGCAGCTCCGTCTGTGCATATGCCGACACAGGAGGACCAGTTTCCCTGATATGTAACCATCCAGCGACTTAAACAGTTCTGGGCCGGTGGTGTTGGTTGGCAACAACAGTGCACACAACATTCCTCATGCACATCCTCCTGATAAAGATATTGCACACATCTGTAGATTTGTCAACCTGGAGTGCGTACCAGGGTGATGTATTAATCCTCTCCAACAATTGTGTCTCAATGTCTTCTGTTATGTCTTCAATGCGCCGAGTCACGGTGCCAGCCGACAGAGGCACCTGTGCGATCTTTTTAACAGCAGCCTCTCCTAGAAGTTCCCGGCAAATGTCTTCAGTGGAGGGCAGGATCAGTTCTTCACCAATAGTGAATGGCTTTTTAGCCTTAGCAATACGGTTAGCCACCAAGTACGATGCTCTCAGTGCATTAGCATTTACTGATGTGGTGGCCCTCAGTAATTTCTTCTGTCCATCGTGTTCCTGTTTTTTTCTTTCAAAATACTCCAGGGGCTTGTCTTTTAATCCTGGGTGCTTGGTCTCCAAGTGGCGAAGCAGTTTTGAAGGCTTCATTGCCTCATTAGCGAGCCGGTCGCCGCATACTATACATAGCGGGTTCGGTTTGTGGGAATCACCGACTGGGATAAATCCATATTTCAAATAGGACTCCTGGTATTGTCTATTAAAAGCTTTCTTTTTCTTGGAACTGGGCTCTTCTCCTGTCTCTTCACTGGGCCTTTTCCCCTTTGCAAAGAAACTTTCCAAAGACATCTGTTTCTTACTCATTTTGCCGCTTGTGGGTTCAATAATTGCGCCTAAGACGTAACCGAGAGAATAAATAAAAGGTTTTTCAAAATAAAAGATCGTTCAGACTCAGACAATACATAAAACGGAGATATTTAATTATTTTTTTGTATGGCCCGGTACCAATTGGGACCACTGATCTAACCCACAATTTCACAAGCTGGGAAGGAGAAGTTGTTTTCTTCATCACAATGTCAGTTGCGATGACATCATAATGTAGAAAAAAGTATTTTTTATATAATAACAGATATTGGACATTACATTGTTCAACAACTTGCTGTTCCCGTAACAAACAGTAAAAAGTCTCTTTAACAGTAAATACACAGCACAACAATAAAAAAATGTCTTTGATGTTTGTTATGGAAGAAATACAGAACAACTACATTTAAGTTGACTTGATAATGTAGAATAGTTGTTTTTTATTTTCTTACAAATATTAGCCATTACAACGTTCAAAGATAAGACACCTTGCTATTCCTGTAACAAACACAGTCTATTTAAGTGTAAATACACCATATTGTGTATATACACAGTGTTGTACCTTTCAACAATTCACATCTCGGCATGATTATTTCAGAAGAAGTGCCAGTACATTAGTAATCAGTGTTATTACTTTTTACTTTATTTGTATTATTATTTCATGTATATTGTATGTATGTATATTTTTCCTAGTATTTCATTTATATTTATATTTTGTGCTTTGTGACTGATTTTGCTGCTGTAACAGGGATTTCCCATTTTTCTTGGGATCAATAAACATCTATCTATCTATCTATCTATTACAGGGGTTCTCAACCTTTTGCAAGCTGGGCCTCCCCAAAGCTGGTCCATTGTAGTTGGGGCCCTAGTGCCCTACGCCCCACACACCACGAACGATAGATAGATAGATAGATAGATAGATAGATAGATAGATAGATAGATAGATAGATAGATAGATAGATAGATAGATAGATAGATAGATAGATAGATAGATAGATAGATAGATAGGCTATTATTTTTAGGCCCACATTATTATTATTAATATTATTATCATCATCAGTAGCGGTAGGTATGCCTATTATCATTACTAGGCTATTTTTATAATTGGCGGTAGTACCAGACTTCTAATGTGAGCTTGCAGATATTATTATTAGTAGTAGTAGTATTCTTATTATTATTAGAATTATTATGAGTAGTATTAGGCCTATCATCATTACTAGGCTATTGCTATATATTTATATGAGGTTAGATGATTTATTGTTATTATTACTATTATAATTATTATTATTATTATCATCCTCATCATCATTAGGCCTACTATCATTACTAGGCTATTGCTATAATTGGGAATTGGCACCAGACCTCTGATATTAATTTATGCTTTATTATTCTTATTATCACTAGGTCTAATAGTAGGCATCATCTGCATTTTTTTAAAGAAGCTTGCAGGTTGGTGATATTAATGTGAGACCTGAGCCTGCTTTGCCTTGCAAAGATCCTCAATTCTTGGCTCAATGTTTGATAAACATAGCCTCAAATCACCCTCGATTTGTGCACGATTAAGGTATTTAGTTTTGAGTGCAGTCATTTTTGAGAATCCTGCCTCACACAAATATGTTGACGCAAAAGGAAGGAGAATCTTCAAGGCGACGTCACAGAGTTCAGCGTATTCCTGCATCAATGATGCCCAGAATGACAAAAGAGGGCAGAAGCTAAAGAGTTCCTTCAGTCGACTGTTACTCTTCAGCTCAATAAGCTGTTCCTGCATATCAATTGATAGCTCGTTTGCTGTGCACACAAACGGATCTCGAACCCACGCAAAAGATCGATAATCCTCTTTAATGTACGTTGCAAATTGTTTTCTCATTGCTGACAGTTGCTCAGACACTGAAAATCCGGGGACATTTTCAGCTCAGAAGCGTATTAACTAGGGATGAGCGAGTACAGCATTATCTGTATCTGTATCTGTATCTGTTTACCACACGAATTATCTGTATCCGGATCCGTACTAGGACTGGGCGGGGCCTAAACCGGAAGTGGTCAGATTGAACCAGGAAGTGGGTCGGGTTCTCTTGAAATGTTAGGGGCTTTAACCAGTATGTTATTTAAGCATGCAATTGATATGAGTTGATCAAAAATTGTTATATTTATTGCTGATTTGAAAACTATTTACATGACAGCATCAAGCTTCAGATCAATGGTGTTGTCATGGTAACAAACAAACTAGGCCTATATACAAAACGTTTTGCAACAATGAATACAATGAATATGAAGTAAAATGTAATGAACAAGAGTTTTCATACTCAATATAACTTTCTTTTTTTAACTTTTTATTTTTTATGGTCAGTGTGATTTTTTTAATTTTTTTTATTTCCACACAAGATATGTGTGTGTGTGTGTGTGTGTGTGTGTGTGTGTGTGTGTGTGTGTG
>NC_048417.1:26435704-26441880 GCF_013103735.1 Etheostoma cragini | reverse complement strand
CGTAAAATACTTGTACTCGGCAAAAGTGCTTTATCCGTACCGGATACTCGTTTCAACCGGATACTCGGATCACCCCTAGTATTAACCTCCAAAATAAGTAATGTTTTTACTTTTGTAGAACTTAAAACGGGGATACAAGACCTAGAGCTGTTCTCATTAGTGGCTGAGCCCCCTCCCCCAAGGTCTGATCCTAGACCCACCCCTGCTGCTACTTCCTACTCCACTCCACTACACCTCAGAGGGGAATGTTTCAAGACAGAAAGTCCTAATATTTCAAGATAGAAAGTCTTAATATTTCAAAATAGAAAGTCCTAATAGTCCTAATATTTCAAGATTGAAAGTCTTAATATTTCAAGATAGAAAGTCTCAATATTTCATAATGTTGTAATGTTTCCTTAACTACTGACAGCTTTTGCTTTATTGCTCAACGCTTGTTTCTGCAACAGCTCCTTGAGAATCAGATACAATGAAAACTATTGAGGACATATTTTGACATTGATCCAGTATTAAACGACATCGCTCCAGTCTGCAGCAGAGAAACAAACTGCAGCCTGAGTTAATAGGATAATTGTCCAGCTTGTATTTACCTTCATAAAAGTGCTCGTTTTGCTGCTAACAGACTCAGATTAATATTCTAAGTGTCTGACAACATTATGGAAAGGATTTCTAAGGGACTTTTCTGTTGAAGATTAAGATCCTTTTTAAAACTCAAAAGTCCGCGATATTTTAAATTTAAAAAAGTTTAAAATATCCAATAGATTCAATATATTTATTTGTCATATGCACAGATTTTACACCATGCAATGAAATGAGATTTTGTTCCACTTCACAATTGTGTCCCACTTGTTGGTGATTCTTCACAAAAAAATACATTTTTTATATCTTTATGTTTGAAGCCTGAAATGTGTCAAAAGGTTGAAAAGTTTAAGGGAGCCGAATACTTTCGCAGGGCACTGTAGAAATCATGGAGGGGTCTGAAATTGCCATCGTAGGTGCATGTCCACTGTGAAAACATAATCTAAAAAAGAAATCCAGAAATCACAATGTATCATTTTTTAACAATTCATTTGTATGATGCTGCAAATAAGTATTTGAACACCTGAGAAAATCAATGTTAATATTTGGTACAGCAGCCTTTGTTTGCAATTCCAGAGGTCAAACGTGTCCTGTAGTTTTTCACCAGGTTTGACACAATACAGAAGGCATTTTGGCCCACTCCTCCAAACAGATCTTCTCTAGAACAGTCAGGTTTCTGGGCTGTCGCTGAGAAACACGGAGTTTGAGCTCCCTCCAAAGATTCACTATTGGGTTTAGGTCTGGAGAGTTGCTAGGCCACGCCAGAACCTTGATATGCTTCTTACACAGCCACTCCTGGTTATCCTGGCTGTATGCTTCGGGTCAGTGTCACGTTGGAAGACCCAGCCTCCACCCATCTTCAATGCTCTAACTGAGGGAAGGAGTTTGTTACCCTAAATCTCGCAAAACATGGGCCCAGTCCTCCTCTCAGTAATACAGTGTAGTCGCCCTGTCCCATGTGCAGAAAAAGACCCCTAAAGCACGATGCTTCCACCCCCATGCTTCACAGTAGGGCTGGGGTTCTTGGGATGGTACTCATCATTCTTCTTCCTCCAAACATGGTTAGTGGAATTATGACCAAAAAGTTCTGTTTTGGTCTCATCTGACCACACTTTCTCCCATGACTCCTCTGGATCATCCAAATGGTCATTGGCAAACATAACGATTTCCAACTGTGACGTCTTAGTGTATTACCAAGAGTAAACTTGGAAACGGTGGTCCCAGCTCTTTTTAAGTCATTGACCAGTTCCTCCCATGTAGTTCTGGGCTGATTTCTCACCTTTCTTAGGATCATTGGGACCCCACGAGGTGAGATCTTGTATGGAGCCCCAGTCCGAGAGAGACTGACAGTCGTGTTTAGTTTCTTCCATTTCTAATGATTGCTCCAACAGTGGACCTTTATTCACCAAGCTGCTTGGCAATTTCCCCGTAGCCCTTTCCAGCCTCGTGGAGGTGGACAATTTTGTCTCTAGTGCCATGTTAGTAGCTGGATTCTTACTGATCGTATGGGGTGGACAGGTGTCTTTATGCAGCTAACAACCTCAAACAGATGCATCTCATTTAGGATAATAAATGGAGTGGAGGTGGACATTTTGAAGGCAGACTAACAGGTCTTTGAGGGACAGAATTCTAGCTAATAGACAGGTGTTCAAATACTTATTTGCAGCAATATCATACAAATAAATAGTTAAAAAATCATACAATGTGATTTATTTTTTTAGATAATGTCTCTCACAGTGGACATGCACCTACGATGACAATTTCAGACCCCTCCATGATTTCTAAGTGGCAGACCTTGCAAAATAGCAGGGTGTTCAAATACTTATTTTCCTCACTGTATATATAAATTAATTTGTATATAGAAACTCAATATATACAAAGTACAGGCCAAATGTTTGGAACCACGTTCTCATTGCATGCTTTTCCTTTATTTTCATGACAATTTACATTGTAGATTAACACCGAAGGCATTAAACTATGAATGAACACATTAGGAATTATGTACTGCAAAAAAAAGTGTGAAATAACTGAAAACACGTCTTCTATTTTAGTTTCTTCCAAGTAGCTACCCTTTGCTCTGATTACTGCTTTGCACACGCTTGGCATTCTCTTGATGAGCTTCATGAAGGTACACTGTTAGAAATTGCTGTAAAAATACTGGATATTTTGCACAGTAATGTACCGTTTTCCATTAATACAGTTGAATAATGTGAATTCTGATGTCTTTGAGGAAAAAGATATTAATGGCAAGCTCCTCTAAAATCCTACGGTAAAAAGCAGTTGACAGAGAAATTCATTTTTATGAGTCTTTTATTTCATATTTCTCTGTAGTAGTGTCTTAAAATATTATAACTTTCATGCTTATTATATATTCTTATATTGCTTGTCATATGAACTTACATGCTTATTATATTTTATAATTAATCTTAAGCTTATTATTAATCTTATATGCACATTTAACAATACTGTGATTCTTTCAAACTGTGTCTGTGTTTCTTTAGTCAGTGCTGCCTAACCAACAGGC
Source organism: Etheostoma cragini (assembly GCF_013103735.1). Taxonomy (NCBI): domain Eukaryota; kingdom Metazoa; phylum Chordata; class Actinopteri; order Perciformes; family Percidae; genus Etheostoma; species Etheostoma cragini. The sequence goes on along the minus strand of NC_048417.1, from coordinate 26,438,780 downwards.
AATAAATGTATCTCTGTTATATGTCACAGAGATAACCAGTGTCTTAGATCCAAGGTCAGTCAGAGGAGGCAGAGTGCAGGCCTGCACTTGGTTCTTTTAGGTAGCCATAAACCAAATAACAGATGTCCTCCTTTTTATCTCTGTGTGTCTGACTTTCAATAAAGGAAGAGAACTGCAGAGAAATCCCTAAAGTTCCACTAGAGCTGCGGTGGAGGATAGGTGGCTTTTAGTGTGTTCCCTCTTGCAATTGTCTATTAACTGCTCATTGCCGTCTGAGTCTCGTTTTCTTGCTTGACCGTGTTTAATTGATGAGGTAAAGTGTCCTGAACCTGACATTTTCTGGTGCCGAAACCCGGGAATCAACAGCTGAGGGAGTCCAGGACCGCACTCGATCAAGGCCAGAGTATCTGTATACAGCCGTCCACCCTTGCGGGACGGGGCCATAGGTTGATCCGGTGCTGCCCTGTGCTCCGCTCGGTGACGATTCCCACGGTCAAGGAGCGCACAGACACGGGTGAGTGAGGCAGTTCTGAGTTTTCTCATGAAAAAAAAGTTGTTGGTGCACAGGCCTGAGGCCGGTTATTGCTAGCTAAAGTTGAAAGTGTCATTGGTGTGTGTCTCACTGTCTGGGACTATATTGAGTACTTTATTCTGTTTGCCCGTGGACGGACAAAAAGCTTGAAGTAATGACTGTGTCTTACTGTCTGGGACAATATTGAGTGATTTGTTGTGGAAGCCCGGGTCAGATATAAAGCTCGAAGTCAAATTGAAGTTTCATTTCATTTGAAGTTTCACATAATTTGAATTGGATATTGAGACACTGTGAGACAGATGCTGACCGTGGTTCCACTGAGGGTATTCGGTGAAAGTCTTTCTTTTGTTTTGGAAAACTTTGGGTTGTGTACAAAACAGGAGAAAAAGGGTTTTTGTTGTCACCCAGGTTGTTTGGTATGACAGATAAAAAGAGCCAATTAACATAATTTCCTTAAATACGGACTAGAACTGGGTGACGAATAGATTTCAAAATCATACAGATGAACAGTCAGCAAGGCTGCTTATCAGAATTTTCATTGAAAAATAAATCTATCACAGATAAACAGTCATTGTAGCTTAAATTAAGTTACAGCTGTTTGCAGGTTTTCACACAAAGTTTACCAAGAACTAAACTGGGCCGTATAGTGACGATTATACGTAAAAGAAGTACTTCGGCTGCTTGTTGACTATTTTTGGAAATGGATAACAAGAGCACACAAAATCACACGTTTCTTCAACGCCGGTATTGGATGGAACGATGACAAACCATGGTCCGCAGGCTTTAGAATGCTTGGTTTATTAGGACAACAAAACACAGGTTTCCTAATAATGGCTCTTTAAGTTACAGGTAAACTTAGAATGCTAAAACAGGATTTAGAAGAAAAAGAAAAATTATAGAAAGGGGGAAAGACGATTAGCACCCATGATCTGATTTAAATAGAAGAAAAGCAAAATAATGTTTTAGTCAGTGGATGAAAGAAGCCACTCGTAGGGAAAGAAAACAGATGAAAAAAAAACTAGTGACTAAGGAGGGAACAGATAATGCTGTTGAAACACAGAAAGGAGATATGAACACTGTCATTAATGCATTTTCCCTCTATCCGAGTCCTAAAGATGGCGATCAGCTGCTCGACCCACGACCACCCTACCCTCCTCCAACATCCAGGCCGAAGGGAGAAACACCGTCCGTGTCTCCCCCAGAAGCAAGCACCAGGAGTGGACCAGATCCCACACAGCACCCACCTCGCTGCAAGCTCTCTCCCTCTCTACAAGCAGCCCCCCCCCCCCACCTACATCTGACATTAACAGCAGCATTGGGTACCACCATCATCCAATGCTACAAATCAGCTGAACAAGCTGAAAAGAAGAAAAATCACTTTGACAGTGTCAACGTTGGCTGGAGAGGGGGGGGGCAAAAGCAAAGGCAAAGCAAGAGGAAAAGGCAGAGGACGAGGTGGAGGGCAGAGGCCAGCAGTGGACCAAGACACATGTCTCAACTGTGGAGGAAGAGGTCACTTGGCAGGCAAATGCCCACCCCCAAAACAAGAAGGGGAACAACAACCGAGGGTTCCCCCAGCAGGGGATCGCACCTACAGCCAGCAAAGGGCGGATGAAAGGGAGGAGGGGAACGGGAGTGGTGGAGAATCTGAGCCAGTCTGCACCGGATAAGGGAAGTGAAAATGCAAAACACACTAACTAATCTGCTTGCAATGAAGTAAATGCTTTCACACGCTACAGCCCATAAACATCACACTCTTCCACGCACGATAGGGAGAATTCTAGACGCAATGTTGTCACCTAGGGAAAGAACAACATGTAGAATGTAATCCTACTTATGCAATGTTTTTATCTGAGGTGTATGAATTGGCTACTACGATCTTAAAGGTGTAGGGAAGGGAGGTAGAGCGTTTGGTTTATTTAGGTGCAACAAATTATGTCCAAAAATCTTCATTTTGCAAATCAAAAGCTTCATAGTAGAGTAGTTCTTTAAAGGAGTGCAAGTGGAGCAATTGTCCCAGAATTTTTTTTATCTCCCATGGATGTGTGTACATAGGGATCTAGATGATTCGGAGCAGGAGATAAGGGCAGAATGGTTTCTGCTCTCTCCTGTGTTCTGTGATTTGGTTAGGTAGAGGTCTAATGTTTGGCGTAGGAGTAATCTCGAGATCCTAGAGGTCTCAAGGTTGTGATTAGACGTCACAGCCAGTCTGACTCTATGTTTTCACATACACACACACACACACATCTTAGCTGATTTTTCAGTGGTATCTCTCTCTGGGTCAGGCGGCCAGCCTGCTGCATGAGGCCTGTCACGAAGGACGACCTCTGCAGGCAGGTAAAACTGTGTGATATAAATCCACCAATCAGGAGCGGCACTGCGCTCTGCTAATCGCTGAAGAAGACAGCTTAAGTTTCTGTTTCGGGAAAGTTTGGAAGAGAGCTGACGTCGAAAGACTGTGCAGATATATAGAAAGATAAAATAATACAGTGTTGCTGTAATTATTGCTAAGTTCCTAGATTGTGTGCGTGCAACTACCAGTAA
>NC_048417.1:26434258-26435604 GCF_013103735.1 Etheostoma cragini | reverse complement strand
AGTAATAAGCCCTTTATTATGCACATTATAATTTAACACCTTAATTGTGCTTGTTTATTATACCTGATAGGCATATATTCATTATTTGAACCTTATATTATCTAAATTTACTGATGTATGCCTGTATTTCTGTTTCAGAACCACACACATTCAAACCCAGCTGTTATTACAATAAAACGCCTAGAAGGAACATCTTGTTTGCATTCTAATCGATGCCCCCTGGTGGCCACACCTTTTAAAGACCAGCAAGATTATACAGTCCTTAACATTCACCAAAATATTTGGTCCTTCGAGCCGGATGCAGCGTGGTCACCGTGGGATTGTTCGGGGATGTTCACGGATCAGTATGCACGCTCAGTAGATGCCCGACCTCGCCGAGAGGCCAGGCGACCAGCCTGGATGGAGGATTATGACATCCCTCTCCAAGCATTGCAGCAGCCCATCCATTTGTCTCACCAAGCGGCTAACCTGTCAGATCAACAGCAGCCCTACGACAGCATGGTGGGATTCCCAGAGAGACACGCCAGGATGACGCCTCTCACACCCCTACTGCTGGATGAAGACGGGAGTGTCATGCGGGGAGCAGAAACTGCCCTTCCACGCCGGTCTAAGTATACTGACCCACTTTCACAGAGCACGCCTGCCTCTGCCCAATGGAGGCCTGCCCCAGTAACAGCGCCTGACGTCCTTGAAGCTCTTCATAAGCTGAGGGAAGATAATCAGAGGCTGCAGCAACAGGTAATGGACAGGCACAGGCGACTTGACGCCCATACCCCACGTCCAGACCTACCAGCACAGCGACAGACAGCCCCCCCTCATTTCCCTACCCCAGCCCCCCAACAGCAGCCTCACATAGAGCAAAACGGTGACCGACCCACATCGATCCTGCCACCTGTGCAAGTCGTTGTTCACACTCTGCCTCAGGATGATGATGTCTGGCCACCGCCACCCCCCCCCCAGTAGCAGATGATACTTATGAGCCACCATCACGGGACCTCATGGCAGAGCTCATAACAGCACTGAGAGACATAAGGACGACACATCAGCCGGAGTCTCCCTGTCGCCCTGAGCCATATCATTCAGCGCCCGATATACACACACCAGAGTACTGTGTACCCTACACTCAACAAAGACGTGAAATGTTTCTCAAAGAGCTGCAACCCTCTCACCACCATGAGGCAGTTTACCGTGGGCCTAAACCCACAATCCCTGCATTCACCAAAGGGGATCCGAGAGAGTTTGCCAGGCTTAAGGTCGCTCTGGAGAACTGTGATAGTAAAATCATCACTGTTTGGTGTTGCTCTGATCAATTCACAAATAAGGTATGTAAGTGTGTGTATTAATCC
>NC_048417.1:26431728-26434158 GCF_013103735.1 Etheostoma cragini | reverse complement strand
CAAAGGGTAGCAGAGTTTTGTCTACAAAAAAACAATCAATCCTTGAATACGACTGGTGGACATGTGAAAAAAAAGAGAATTCCCTACGATTTGGAAACAAAAAACGCCAAGGATCTATACAACCCGCTTCCTTCATGAATTCTGCTAAGGCCTGAGCCATCTTTGATGGAGATGACAATCTAGAGCTGGAACGGTCTAGGGTCGGATCCATAACACAGTTCATGTCACCACCCAATATCAAACGGTGAGAGTTCATGTTAGGTAGAGCAGAGATTAACCTGGATATGAAAGAGGGGTCATCCCAGTTGGGAGCATATACGCAAGCAAGTATAACTTGAGTATTATATAGGGAACCAGAAACGATAACATACCGGCCCTGTGGATTTGATATGGACGAGCTTAAGGTAAACTGTATGTTTTTATGAATCAATATTGCTGTCCCCCTCGCTTTAGTATTAAATTGTAAGTGGTGAACTTGTCCCACCCAAGGCGTCTTAAGTTTTATATGGTCTGCAGAGACCAAATGACTTTCCTGTAGAAATGCTATTTCTGTTTTAAGTTTTTTAAGGTGGGAAACATTTTTGGCTCGTTTCACTGGTCCTCTCACGCCCTTTACATTCCAACTAGTAAAGCGAACCGCTGAGGTATCCACTCCTACACTGTTGCTGCATACATTAGCCATGATAATCCAATTTTATACCTGTCCCGGCCCAGCAGCTCCACCTGGCACCCCCACGGGTGCATGTCTTCCCATGCATGTTCAAATTTTAAAAAAAAATAACGTAGAAAAAACAACACAAAACAGCTGTATGAATGAAAAAGGCAGCCCTGAACCCAACCCTCTGTAGAACCCACCCCAGTTGTATCCTTGCTCCTCTTGACGAAGCCAACCGCTGTACCTTAAACACCTCATAGGTCTTCCGATAGGCCATACACATCCCCAAACTAACTTTGGAAGGTTCCCAATGAACTTGGTATTAAGGAGTTACACCCTTTAAACAGTAAGGTAAAACAGCACCAGCAATTATAAACGGTGGATAGTGTAAACTCCACAGGGCAATTGTGCAATAACCTGCTAGATTATGAACGTGGATTTTTGTGCTAAAATACACTAAATTTACGTAAAAACAGAGAACAAAAAAAACAGTGATAGTAGCAGCATAAAATTGTAATAATAGGGGGCATATTCGTGTACGTGCATACATGGTGCAAACATACTCACAAGTGTATGGAATTATGTCCCTTATGAGAAAAACTATGCGTCCACTTAAAGCAGCATTAATTTTTTATCCAGTCATTCAAAGCAGAACACGCAGGTGTAACAAACAATGCAGTAATTTGTTACCAGACCCTGATGTAACGTGGGTATCCAGTCTCACTCCGACAGACGTTTGTTTATTTTGCAACGCAGCGGTCGTAAAACGCCTGGGCTTCCTCCGGCGTTTCAAACAGGTGGCTTTCTCCCTTAAACGTAACTCTAAGACGGGCAGGAAAAAGAAGACGAAATGACACACCCTTCTGGTAAAGAGCTCCTTTGACACCGTTGAATGCCGATCTTTTCTTTGCAAGAGTGATGCTGAGATCTGGATATATCCTCAGGGTGATTCCCTGGTGCTTCACTACATGCTGCCTGGACCATCTTAAAGCGGCTTCCTTCTCCCGGTAGCGGTGAAATGCAAGGATGAAGGGCCGTGGTGGTCGTCCTGCTGCGGGCTTGGGTCCAGCAGTGCGGTGTGCTCGCTCCAATTCCGGGGGAGAAGGGAATATGTCGTCCCCCATAGCATCCTTTAGCAACTTGGAGACGAACTTAGTTGGATCCTGTCCGTCTTCGCTGCCTTCAGGTATGTTAAGTATGCGTAGATTGGACCTGCGAGATCGATTTTCCAGGTTTTCCAGGCGTTCCAACAGGGCAGCGTTTTGGGACTGAAGAGACTTAACAGCAGCTTCAGCTTCGAATATGCGTTGAAAGTTGTCGCCTGCCAGGCTTTCCGCAGCTACAAGGCGGCTCTGAAAAGAGTTCACTTCGTCCCGCAGCCCGTCCACCGAAGTTTGCAGAGGCCTAATTGACTCTTGAATTAATGTGGCCACATCCTCTTTAAAGTTGTTCCGCTGCCTGGATAGTTCCGTGACCAGTTGGGACATGGAAACGGGATCTCCGCCTGTACTATCGCCAGGTGGTTCGCCAACGGGGGAAGCCGCGGCCATTGAGGCTACCTTGCCCGGTAGGCTAGTCGTTCGCCTGGTTGACGTAGAAAGCTTTTGTTTAGTATTATCACTGGCCATTATAACGTCACCAGGTTCAGAGACGGTACTTCTATCGGTCCGGTGCTTAATAGAAGTGTATAACTCCTGTTCTAAAGTAATTTAAAGAAAGTTGGCCGGGAGCTCCTACACCCTGCTTCCCTCTCCTACATCGCCAAACCGGAAGTC
>NC_048417.1:26425832-26431628 GCF_013103735.1 Etheostoma cragini | reverse complement strand
TCTAAAGTAATTTAAAGAAAGTTGGCCGGGAGCTCCTACACCCTGCTTCCCTCTCCTACATCGCCAAACCGGAAGTCCTGTCATCTTTTTCTGATGAGACAAAATAAGTGCAATGTAGGTGTAGTTCTGACAGGAAGTCAGCAAGGGGTTAAATCACATATCTGGCCTTATTTTGGTGAATGTTAAGGACTGTATAATCTTGCTGGTCTTTAAAAGGTGTGGCCACCAGGGGGCATCGATTAGAATGCAAACAAGATGTTCCTTCTAGGCGTTTTATTGTAATAACAGCTGGGTTTGAATGTGTGTGGTTCTGAAACAGAAATACAGGCATACATCAGTAAATGTAGATAATATAAGGTTCAAATAATTAATATATATGCCTATCAGGTATAATAAACAAGCACAATTAAGGTGTTAAATTATAATGTGCATAATAAAGGGCTTATTACTAAATGCAAAACTTAGAAATACATTAGTATACTATATACTATGAGTATATATATATATATATATATATATATATATATATATATATATATATATATATATTTATATCCCTGCAAAGCTTAGTTTGCTGTACATTAACTGTAACCATACATAACATGCTAAATTCAGCCTAACACACAATTATGAGCTGCAGAAATTCTACTTAACAAACGTTACACATTGTTTAAGAACAGAAAGATTTCAATAGAAAATGTAAGGCTTGCAATGCAACACCTCCCTTAAAATGCAGCGTTCTAAACAAACACACGGGCTGTACGAGGCTCCGCCATAATACAAAACAGCAACGTGCTGCAACATTATTGCCGTGCAATAAACACACTAAGACACGGGTAAAAAACGATTAACAACATCAGTATTACTTACTGGTAGTTGCATGCACACAATCTAGGAACTTAGCAAAAATTACAGCAACACTGTATTATTTTATCTTTCTGTATATCTGCACAGTCGTTCGACGTCAGCTCTCTTCCAAACTTTCCCGAAACAGAAACTTAAGCTGGCGAGCAACAGGCATAGTGTAGAACTTGTCCTTGACTTTGACCACTGCAGTCCAGACTCTCCCGTCAGTTCCTGGGATTACCTCAGTGACATGGCCTAACGGCCCCTGTGCTCTCGGCAGCTGTGGGTCTACCACCATGACTATGGTTCCAGTATGCAGCTGGTCAGAGTCCTTATGCCACTTGGAGCGAGTCTGAAGAGTTGGGAGGTAGTGTCGGATGAAGTGGGACCAAAACTGGTCCGCCAGCACCTGAGTATGTCTCCAGCGGCGGCGACTCAAGAGCTCAGACTCAGCATACACAGCCTGTGGCAAAGAGGGGTCGAGCCGCCCCATGAGGAGCAAGTTGGGGGTCACTGGGTCAGCATCAGCCACGTCTGTAGACACGTAACCCAGTGGTTTGGAGTTTAGAATCCCCTCCACTTCTATAAGTACTGTGTGCAGGACCTCTTCGGGCACAGTCTGTGACTGGATAGTGGCATACAGTGCAGCTTTAACAGATCTCAATTCCCTTTCCCAGACTCCTCCAAAGTGTGGGGCGCTTGGGTGGTTGAACTGAAACCTAATCTGTTGTTTAGCCAGACAAGCCTGGAGCGTGGGGTGTAATGACCTGAATGCATCCTGGAGCTCTCTTTTACCGCCCTTGAAATTAGTACCCTAGTCAGACCGGAGCTCTGCTGGCTTACCCCTTCGTGCAATGAAGCGACGGAGGGCCATAAGAAAGGAATCTGAATCCAGACTAGATAGAACATCCACATGCACAGCGCGTGTCGTCAGGCATTTAAACAGTATGCCCCATCTCTTTTCGTGGCGACGGCCAACCTTCACTGTGAAAGGCCCGAAGCAGTCCATGCCAGTGGAAAGAAATGGGGGCTTCAGCAGCCGTAGTCTGGACAGTGGGAGATCTGCCATTTTGGGCACGACAGGAGAGGCTCTCCACCTCTGGCAGTCTGGGCAGGAGTGCTGGTGGCGCTTAGCAGCCTCACGGCCGTGCAAGTTCCAGTATTTGTGCCGCAGCTCGGCAAAAAGGCGCTCTGATCCTGGATGGCGAAGGCTGTTGTCCATATCCTGGATGATGAGCTGGGTCACTTTATGGCGATGCTCCAGGACCATTGGGTGAATAGAATCTGGCTCTAGCTGGTCACTGCGGCGGAGCCTTCCTCCAACCCGGATGAGTTTCACAGTCTCGTCATACTCTGGTGCTAGGGAGATCAGTCTACTGGTAACAGATACTGGCTTACCGGTCTTTAAGAGGCTCAGTTCCTCAGCAAAGCTGTCCTGCTGGGCTTGTCTCAATACTTCTCTGTCTGCTTCTTGGTAGTCATCAGCAGAAAGACCAGCGGGGCTCACTGATGACCCAGCGCTGGATTGTGCAACAGCCTCTGTCAGCGCTCTAAATGAAGAAAACTGATCAGCATTTGGCAGCAGAGAAGTCTGTATGCTTGTAGTGAGACAGGATACAGTGGGTTTTCGCAACTCAGGAGAGTCCTCTGTCTCCTCTGTGGCTGGTTGTGTGGGCCAGAATTCAGGTGTTTGCTGTAGGAAGGCAGGGCCCTGACTCCATCTGTTCTTACCGGCCAGTTCCAGCAGTGGTTTTCCCCGCGTAATGTCATCAGCTGGGTTGTTGCCAGAATCCACATATCTCCAGGCCCGGACATCGGTCAGCTCCTGGATTTCAGATACCCGTGTTCCCACAAATACCTTGTACCAACAGGAGTCGGACTGGAGCCATGTCAGTACTGTTGTAGAGTCTGTCCAGAAGATGACATTGCGGATATTCACAGTCAGCTCTCTTTGCAGTAGTGCAGCTAACTGTGCAGCTGTCAAAGCAGCACACAGCTCTAATCTTGGTATTGATTGTTGCTTCTTCGGGGCCACTCTGGATCTGGCAGTCAGGAAAGACACTTCCACACAGCCCTGTGAGCTCTCTGTCCACAGATAGGCAACTGAGCCATATGCCTTTTCTGACGCATCAGCAAAGATGTGTAGATCTCTCTGGAGGTTTGAAGTGTCCATCTCAAGGCTCACATAGCAGCGAGGCAGTATAATCTGGGATTCTGTAATTCTTCTTCCCACATCAGCCATGACTGCAGTACATCCTCAGGCAGTGACGGGTCATCCCAGTCTCTCTGTTTGTCCCACAAATGCTGCACAAGGACTTTGGCCCGCGTGGTAAAGGGGACTATAAATCCCAGGGGGGCGTACAGGCGTGCCAGGACTCTGTATATGTTTCGCATGGTGGGTGTGGGTTGTTCCAGCATACGGTATTTATACCTTAAGGTGTCTGATTTGCAGAGCCAGCGTAGTCCCAAGGTGAGTTCCTGTGGATCAGCGCTTGACTCATTGAGCCACAACTCACTGCTCTCAGCTCTGGCTTCTTTGGGCAGGTGACTGATGACCTCAGGGGCGTTACTGGCCCACTGGCGTAGCTCAAATCCACCGGTAGCCAACAGTGATGTCAGTTTGTCGACCAGGTGATGGGCTTCTTCTCTAGAGGGCAGGCTCTGCAGACAATTGTCCACATAGAATGATCGTTCTATAGACTCTCGAACATCTTCACCTGGCTGACTGTGATCAAACACGTGTTTCTGCAGCGCAAACGTAGCCCAGCAGGGGCTACATGTGGTGCCAAGTGGAAGGACTTGCCAAGTGTAAATGCTGGGTGGTTCCTCTGTCTTCAGATCTCGCCACAGGAAGCGTAGCAAGGGCTTGTCCTCCGGGAGCAGCCTCACCTGGTGAAACATGCCTTTTTATATCACTGCTGACAGCAATGGCATGCTCTCTGAAGTTTTTTTTCCTTGTACGTGAAGGAACAGTTGAACACAATCCTGTTCTTTCCATTATGGCTCACCATATGATGTGGGATGAACCAGGACTCGGCTGATTTACTCAGCTCCTCTTCTGACACTTTAACTGCATTGCCCGCTTTCACCAGCTTTCTAATCTCTGCACAGTATTCTGCTGCTCTTTGAGGGTCTCGCAGCAGGCGCCTCTCTGTACTGCGGAGATTAGCTAGCACAGCCTCTTTAGGTGCCTGAAGCTGTGGCATGTTCTTCACCCTTAAGAGGGGAGTAGCGTAGTGCAGAATCCCATCGATCACTACTCGTGTGGTCTTTGCATCCAGCAGGCGGACTGCTTCCTGGTCCTGCCTGGAGCGTGTGACAAGCTTTTCACTCCTGTAGGGCAGGACCTCCAGCTGCCACAATCTCTCTACACTCTGTAGAAGCTCGTTAGTGGGTGAGAGGGTGGAGACGTGCAGGCACTGTTGTGATATCGCCTGCTGCTTGCTGTACCTGGTCGGCCCCTGCAGTGTCCAGCCCAACCTTGTCTTCATGGCTGCTGGTCCCCCGTGGGGTCCCAAACGCACAGGCTCCACTGGAGTGATTAAGTGTGTATAGTCTGACCCTATTAACAACAGGGGTTGCACTCTGTTAATCGTATGGAAAGGGAGGCCTCTTAAATGTTTGTGTCTTCTCTGAAGCGCCTTCATTGGGTAAGTGTGCTCAGCCAGACCAAGTTGATCAGCAGTGAATGCTCTGAATATCTTGAAGGATTTCTTAGGATGGTCTGCTGGGGAAATGGAGAAAGACACGGAAGTGACGTGCAGAACCCTGATGTCCTGCCGAACGGTTCTGAGGATCAGATTTTCCGCCTCACCAGTAAGTTTAAGATTCTGCGCTGCTGCAGGGAGGAGAATGGTCCGCTCTGACCCATCATCAAGGATTGCATATGTCTCCAAGGTGTGTTCACCATTACGCAGCAGCACTTTACTCACTTTAAGTAGGACCTGGCTGCACCCAGCCCGCCTGTCCACGTACAGGACTTCATTAGTTGTGCTGATAAGGCAGGATGTATCCTCAGCTGCGGGCTTTATATTCATTTCATGCAGAGCTTGCAGATGTTTCCCCTTACACTTATGACATGTAATCTTCAGGCGGCACTGTGCAGCCTGGTGTGTGCGACCGCATCTCAAGCATCTTTTGTTAGTCTTGATGCACGCTGCTATCTGTTCCACTGTAAGCTGTGCAAAGTTTGCACACTTGTCTAGGAAGTGTTGCGTGTTAGAGCAGTAAGGGCAGTATGCTGTTCTCTCTGGCTGCTTGGTGCTAGAGTGGGCCTTCTCTACTGCTGCACTCTCAGGTTGATCTGTGGTGTGCATGATGCTGGTACCCTTACCCCTATTGCTGTTGCGACGATGCTCTGTCCTGGGTCCTGCTCTGTTCTTGTCTTCACCGTTTAAAGGCTCATACACCGTCTCTTGCATCTTGAGCTCATAGTCAAGCCAGTCAGAAAAGTGCAAGAGGCTTGGGATTTTGACACGCATTGGGTACAAGAATCTCTTAAACTCAGCCCGTATATCATGAGGCAAATTGGACAGCAGCCGTGTCACATGTGAACCACATTGTAATTCAGTCTTTCCGGTGTCCCCAAGCTGGTCTAACATTCCCACGAGTGCTCTCACTTTCAGGGCGAACTTCTTAAAACCACTGGTGTCACCACGTGCAATATAAGGGGCTTCCATTAGATCAGCTATTTTTCTGAGAGCTAGCTGGTGAGGCTGTCCGTAATGCTCAATTAGACTTGCCATAGTGTCAGTGTAGGGCTGCGGTGAGTTAGTGTAGGAGTCAGCTAGCAGCAGCGCCTCCTCATACTTCAGGTGGTCCACCAGGATTTGGTATTTAAAACGCTCTGTAGCGTCCACAGGCAGTAAGTTCTTGTATTGAAATAAATTTAAGAGGCTCGGAGGTCGATCGGCACTCAGGAAATGATCACACTGGACTCAGGTTAGACTG
>NC_048417.1:26414745-26425732 GCF_013103735.1 Etheostoma cragini | reverse complement strand
CCTGTATGACGCATAGGCTTGTGTGAGGTATCAATGAACTCAGCAGAGACTTCCTTTTTTATTGGTGATGTTTGGACCTTCCCCCTATGATGCGGCCACGCCCCCTTTCACGGATAATGATGTGTATGACGTATAGGCTTGTGTGAGGTATCAATGAACTCAGCAGGGAGTTCGCTTTTCATTGGCGAAGATTTTCAGGGTATGAGTGACGCGCAAATGCGCGGTCGCAAGGAGAGGCGTCCGCCAGTATCCCCGACTCGCGCATGTTAGCGAGGGCCCTCCATCGCTGCTTGCAGCTTTAATTGTACCTGTATTTGTTTTGCTAGCCGGGGGGCCTCTAGCTTGAACTTTTAACCGCATGTTTTTCCATGTTGTGTAATCAAGAGGGCCCTATATAGACCATTATGAAGAATCTAGGAGCCAGAGTGTTACATTGGCATAGACACTCTCCTAGCTTCTGCAGAGCTTGTATTGATGCTGAATTCTTTGATGAAATAAACTTTTTAGTTATCAAAAAAAGTGGCAAGCAGATTCCTATCAACACATCATCCAGCATTGCTCAGACACCACATGTGCACGGAGGTCTTGTGAAGCTTGTAAACACAGGGATGAAAAGAAGGCACAGATCACTTTAGACATTATAGAAACTGAGGTTAGCAGGCACATGGGGAAATTCAACCTGACCCCAGCAAGGGGGAGCTGGTGAAGCATACTATGGCAGTTGAGGACCAGTGACATAATTTGTGACCCTGCTGGCCGAGGCCTACCCTGGTGGGGGACCCGGGAGTTCTGGAGGTTCAGTGGTTGCGGCTTCAACCGAGGCACGGTGACATGGACCACAAGCGGCGCCGACAAGACATGAGATGGGATAACGACTGTTGCGGCGTGGCTGGAACATACTCAGTTTCGAAGAGATCATTGTTTAGATCGTTGTCGACGTCTGGTAAGTTGTTCTATCTCAAGATCCATGACTGAGTACGTGGAAGGCTCGTCCAACTTGCGTCAAGCAATCAGAGATAACAGGCTGCTGTGTAACATGGTATATATAGGTTTGCCCGGTGATTAGAGGCATGGTTTAGGTGTGGCCCTGCGCCCAAACCTAAGTTAACAAATTAACTTAATGTCCTGTTACAAATCTTTGGTCTGAACTGGGCTTTAGAGCAAAGACCTCTATCAAGGCATTCACATACTTCTCTTATGGTACCATTTCCCTGACTTGGGAATTTGTTCTTCTGACTTTGGTGTGTTCATGATCTCAGTGTATTCTTGTTAACAAGGAATCCTCCATGAATGTTACAATTAGTCATGTTTTGTACAAGGGTGTGTGCAATTTTCTGATGTTAAACTCAGAAAAACATTGTTAAACAAACATCAAGGACTGCCAATTTAATGTGCGTAACATTGCAAAAACACTCATCCTGTCCATAAAAAGATGCAGAATACTAGTCCATGTAGTTGCACCATTGTAATTCTTTATCATCACGTTGCTCCAATAAGTCCCTTAGGACTATCCAGTTAGCTGGCTCCCTATGAAATCCATAACTGACAAGGAAATCCTTTTCCTCAACAACAAATCTCTTAATGGGCAGTCAACGTCAAATTGTAAAGAGTTCATAGTACCCTATTTTCCTACCAAGATTTCACTCCTAGAATGCAGAGTTACTTTTGATTCCTAAAGTCTCCAAAAGGAGAATAGGAGCCAGAGCCCTCATCTAACAAACTTCTCTTTAGTGAAACCTTTCAGTTGGTTTGGGAGGCAGACGCTGTCTCCACATTTAAGAGTAACCTTAAAATTCTATTCTTTGATAAAGTGTATTAGTAGATAGGGCTGGCTCAGGTTTGCCTTGAAACAGTCCTTATTTATGCTGCTATAGATTTAGACTGCAAGGGGACTTCATATGGGACACCTTGCCCCTCTCTTACTCCATCTGTGTGCATGTCCCATCAACACGTTCCTAACTTAACATCTTCCCCAAAGTCGTGCTTTCTCACCTTGCAGATATTCTTTGATTGCGGTTGCACCTTGATTGTGGCTGCAGGTTTAAGTTACTCCCTACTCTTCATCGTTAAAGATCCTCAGAGCATTCTTGCAATCCAAACGCAAAGCCACAATTTGCAGGCAAAAAGCTAACAAAGACTTACATATAAATGTAGATGTCATATGTACTCAAACATGAAAAGTTTATTAGAACCAACAGGTTGGGTGAACAGGTCTGTGCAGCTTTTCTCCTGACTTCTATACTACTTCAATGGGTTATTATAAGTATTCTGGTTTGTGTTAAAAGTATTAGAAGTGAGGGGTACTGATCCTACAAAAAGAATCCAGCCACAAACAGTTGTTATAAAAAAGGGACTGTTGCTCAAAATCCTAAGAATAGCTTTTAATTCCATAATATCAATGAATTGGGAACACTGCACATCCAATTCCAAATGAAAACATGACCAAAAATTATCAAGTTTGTGCTCTACCGTCACACAAAGCATCATTGGGTTTTGTCTCAGAAACAGTATTTACCATGTCACCCCACAAGTTTTCTATGGGATTGAGGTCCGGGGATTTGCTGGCCACTCCATAACATCAACCTTGTTCATCTGAAACCAAGACTTTGCTTGGTTTTTGGTGTGTTTTGGGGTAGTGTATTGTAAAAAAGAGCCATTTCAAATGCATTTCCTCTTCATTATACAGCAACATGACCTCTTCAAGTATTTTGATGTATTGAAACTGATCCATGATCCCTAGTATGCGATAAATAGGCCCAACACCACATTGTGAGAAACATCCCCATAACACAGGGATTTTTGCACCACCGTGCTTTACTATCTTCACAGTGTACTATGGCTTGAAATCAGTGCATGGGGGTCATCGGACAAACTGTCTGCGGCCCCTAGACCCAAAAAGAAAGATTCAGCTTTCATCCGTCCACAGAATTAAGCAATTCAAAAAGTACAAAGCTAGAGGGAAAGCTAACAACTGGGCCTCAAACCCTGATTGTGGGTGACTCCGCTGTTAAACATTTAAAAGGCAGTAAAAACACCAAAATATTCTGTTTTCCTAAAGACGTGGTGTCTGACTTGACCCGAAGAATCCAGGATATTGTGGCAGCACACTCAACCGTGAAGAACATTGTACCGCAAATAACACTGTCCGCTCCCTCTAAATTCTTATCTGAATTTGCAGAGCTGTTGTTAAATTTAGTGCTAGAAACGGACAAAGTTATTATTGTAGGGGATTTTAATATTCACGTGGACGATGACAATGATAGCCTTAGTACTGCGTTTTTCTCTCCATTAGATTTTATTGGCTTCTCTCAAAGTGTTCATAAATCGACTCACCGTTTTAACCACACCCTCGATTTTGTTCTGGTATATGGTGTTGAAATTGATCATTTAATAGTGTTCCCACAGAATCCCTTTTTATCTGACCACTGTTTGATAACTTTTGAGTTTTATAGTGCTGAACTACACGCCATTAGGGAAAACCTTCTATACAAAATGTCTATCTGATAGTGCTGTAGCTAAATTTAAGGATGTGATTCCATCAGCTTTTAATTCATTACCAAGTCACAAAGTAACGGGGGAGTTCTATGCTAATTTCAGTCCCTCCCAAATCAATCATTTTGTTGATAGTGCAGCAGGCTCGCTGCAAATTACACTCAACGCTGTTGCCCCTCTAAAAACAAAGATAACAAACCAAGACAGTTAAGTCCATGATATAGCACTTAAACTCTTAAATTAAAGCAAGTATTGCGGAAACTTGAAAAAATTTGGCGTTCCACAAAACTGGAAAATTCTTGTTTAATTTGGCGAGATAGTCTTAAAACTTCTGGGAAGGCCCTCTGTAATGCCAGAGCCGCCGGGTACTACTCGTCAGAAATAGAGGAAAACACGAACAACCGCAGGTTTCTTTTCAGAACTGTAGCCAAGCCACAGCTCTATTGAGCCAAGTATTCCCATAGCTCTTAGTAGTAATGACTTTATGAGATTCTTCAATGATAAAATTATAACTGTTAGAAGCAAAATTCACCAAGACCTGCCTTTACCTGACTTATCTCTAAATTCAAGAACCTTTCAAAACAGCTGTAAAACCAGATGTATGTTTTTATACTGCTTTGCTTTACTTGATCTTTATCAATTTAATTCAATTATTTCTTCATCTAAACCATCAACCTGCCTCTTAGACCCTATCCCGACTAGGCTACTTAAAGAAGTTTTACCCTTAGTCAACACTTCTCTACTAAATATAACCAATCTGTCTTTAGTAACAGGCTATGTACTACAGTGCTTTAAAGTAGCTGTAATTAAACCTCTTCTGAAAAAGCCCAACCTTGAGCCAGATGTTTTAGCCAACTATAGACCTATATCCAACCTTCCATTTCTCTCAATGATTCTTGAGAAATCAGTTGCCAAATAGCTGTGTGACTTTCTGCATAGCAGCAGCTTATTTGAGGATTTTCAGTCAGGTTTTAGAGGTATTCATAGCACAGAGACAGCATTTGGGAAAATTGCAAATGACCTCCTAATATCATCGGACAAAGGACTTACCTCTGTACTGGTGTAATCAGATCTTAGTGCTACATTTCATACCATTGACCATCATATCTTATTACAGAGATTAGAACATTTAATTGGCATTAAAGGAACTGCTCTAAACTGGTTTGAGTCTTATTTATCAGATCGATCTCAGTTTGTACATGTTAATGATAAATCCTCCATGCACGCCAAAGTTATTCATGGAGTCCCACAAGGATCTGTGCTCGGTCCAATCCTGTTCACTTTATATATGCTTCCTTTAGGCAATATTATCAGGAAACTCTCCATAAAGTTTCATTGTTATGCAGATGATACTCAATTATATCTATCAAACAAGCTGGATGAAACTGATCAGTTAGCTAAACTTCAAATGTGCCTTCTATATTAATATCTAGATAACCTGTAATTTTCTCAGATAAAACTGAAGTTATGGTTCTGGGGCCCAAGCACCTCCGTGACGCATTATCCAAAGAGATTGTTACTCAGGATGGCATCATTCTGGCCTCCAGCACCACTGTGAGGAATCTTGGAGTTATCTGTGATCAGGACACATCCTTTAATTTTCACATTAAGCAAATTTCAAGGACCACCTTTTTTCACCTACGTAGCATTGCAAAAATCAGGAATATCCTGTCTAAAAATGATGCAAAAAATTAGTCCATGCATTTGTTACTTCTAGGCTGGATTAATACAATTCCTTATTATCAGGCTAATCAAAAAAGTCCATAAAGACTCTTCAGCTGATCCAGAATGCTGCAGCATGTGTTCTGACAGGAACCAGGAAAAGAGATCACATCTCTCCTGTTTTAACATTTCTGCATTGGCTTCCTGTAATATCCAGAATAGAATTTAAAATCCTTATTTTCACCTACAAAGCTCTTCAGGGTCAGGCACCATCTTATCTTAAAGAGCTCATATTACCTTACTACCTCACCAGAGCACTGCACTCCCAGAATGCAGGGTTACATGTGGTCCCTAGAGTCTCTAAAAGTAGAATGGGAGCCAGAGCGTTCAGCTATCAGGCTCCTCTCCTGTGGAACCGAGTTCCAGTTTGGGTTCAGGAAGCAGACACCGTCTCCAAATTTGAGAGTAGCTTATAGTTAGGGCTGGATAGAACTTATAGTTAGGGCCGGCTCAGAAAAATCCTGAACCATCCCTTAGTTACGCCGCTATAGACCTAGAAGGCTGGGGGGACTTCCCATTATGCACTGAGCACCTCTATTAAATTGAATTAAATTGACTTGAAAAAAGTTAGGGAGTGAGGATTTGCAGCATTCGCCTAACCCGGCACACCTGCTATAATAATAATATAAAAATATAAATAATATAAAATAATATAAAAAAATGTCCCAGAAATACCTGTTACTAACCTAGCTCTGGGGAGTCATTCCCCGGAGTCCTTATGTTCTTTTTGCCCCGCATGTTTCCTTGGATCAAGGAGGCTCCAAAATCATGGTTGCAGCTTTTGCCATGGTCCCACTACATGTTCTGCGATGCCATGTTACATCCTGCCACGATCTGCGGTGCCCAACTACGTCCTGCTGTGCCTTGTACTGCCGCACAGTGCCCCGCTATGCCATGAACTACTACAAAGAACTACCACAAACTACTATTTTTTGTGACTGTTATTGCCACTCTTCATTTCGTCAAACACCGCCTACCAAGATTCTGGGTCTGTCCAAGGTTTCTGCCTAAAGAAAGTTTTTCCTTGCCATTGTCGCACTGTCGCTTGCTCTGGAGGAAACTAATAGAACTGTTGGGTCCTTGTAAATTCTGGAGTAGGGTCTAGAACTACTCTATCTGTAAAGTGTCTTGAGATAACTCCTGTTATGAATTGATACTGTAAATAAAATGTAATTGAATTAAGTGCAGATGTGTCCATCTATCCATCTATCTATCTATTTATCTATCCCGCTAGTGAGAAGAGGAGCTGAGAGATTCAGCTGACTGGCGGCACTAAACAAATGGCTTTCAACTGAATGTAGCGTCCATTCTCTGCTGTTCATTGACAATTTTTATGTTTTCTGGGACTGCAGACATCTTTTTAAAGCAAATTGACTTTTCCTTAACAAGCAAGGCGTAAACCTGTTCACCTCTAACCTACTTTACTTTCTGCGCAAAACATCTGCTACCTCTGCCAAGGACACAAGACATGACAAATCTAAACAACAGGAAGACACAACAAAGTAAGGCAGTGATCCACCACATCCCCCACCTGAGGAAAGATTTGACCATGGGAGACCATAGAGCCGAGGCACAAAACCTCAACTCCCCTATACACCCGTCTAACACCGCTCAAACCCCCTCACCAACCACTTAACCTTTCCCCTCTTTCCCCTATCCCCATGTTGGAGTTCACTGACCAGATGAAGCAGCGGGTAAATGCTGGAACCAAATTTACACCCCTTCCTTCCCCAATCATTCAACCCCGGCCAAAAGTAAAAGCCAGGCACCTCTGCCAGGATGGCAGCCAACTAAGGATGCTTGTGTGCCAAATCCAGCAAGCATTAACTGATATGTGCTGGGTCCAAGCTGCACGTATAATGGCACGCATGACTCTTTTGAAGACAAGCTCGGGCCCTATGTGTTCGATTCTTCCTCAATTTATTTTGTGATAGGTAATAGAAAAAGAATGGCAAATAAGCACTTAACGGCAAATTTAGCAAACTTAGTATCCATTCCTTGTCAGCTGCTGCCTGTCCCAAAAAATGTAAACACACTAACACTAGCTTTACTAAACGTCAGGTCTTTGGCAGGAAAATCATTTTTATTATTAATGACAATCTAGATGTTATGTTTTTAACTGAAACTTGGTCAGACCATTATAATAGTGCTGCTGTTCTCATCGAGTCAACTTCAGTTTTATGAGCGAGAATAGAGTGAAGAAGAAAGGAGGTGGAGTCACACTTTTGTTTAATGACTCATTCTAATGTATGCAAATATCTTATGGAAATTTTGATTCTTTTCAATATGTGGCTCTTTAGTTAAGGTCGTCCCCTCAAGCTATATATCTAAATATCTTCAGGCCACCTAAATACTAATAATAATTAATGTGCAACCTTCTTCAATGACTTTCAATGCAGGGAATTGAACTCAGATTTCCAACTTCAGAGGCATGTGTTATATCCGCTACACCATCCAAAACCATGCCAATCTCTAGGTTTGGGGAAGGCTATGTGATGCTGGGGGGCTATTTCAATTTCAAAGGCCAAACGAACTTTATCAAGATGCTTAGCATCCTGATCCATGAAATAATTGGCCTTTAATAATAAAAATCTGCCTGCCTTTATGGGAATTTAACATAGGAGTTTGCATACTTATGCCCCCTATATTTTAATGGAAGAATATGTAGTTATGCACGATAAATTATTTATTCTGTCAGAACATTGGTGTACTTAAAGGTTGGATTTTTCAGAAACTTTTTAATTAAGACTTTAACATCAATTTCCAAAAGATTACTTATTTTAGTACAATTGTTGGACTTCTGTGCTAGTCACGGATTGTCTACAATAAACACCATGTTCAAACATAGGGATGCTAATAAGTGTACATAGTACTATAGCACCCTAGGCCAAAGGTCAGCGATTTTAGTGTTGTTTCATCTGATCTGAGGCCGTATGTTTTGGACACTCGGGTGAAGCGAGGGGCAGAGCTTTCAACTGCTCACCATCTGGTGGTGAGTTGGGTCAGGGGGTGGGGGAGGATTCTGGACAGACCTGGTAAGCCCAAACAGGTAGTGCAGATAAGTTGGGAATGGCTGGAGGAGGCCCCTGTCTGACAGACTTTTAACTCAAACCTCCGGCGGAGCTTTTTGTGCATCCCTTTGGGGGCTGGGGGCATTGAACCTGAGTGGACAACTTTTAAAGTTTACATTGCTGAAGCTGCGGCGGGGAGCTGTGCTCTTAGGGTCTTAGGTGCCCCTAGGGGCGGTAACCCACATGTGGACACCGGTGGTCAGGGAAGCCTTCCAACTGAAGAAAGAGTACAAAGGCAGTTTGAAGATATCGAAGGGCCCAAAGGGTTGCAGCTTCTGCTGTGAAAAGGCAAAGCAGCGGGTGTGGGAGATGTTTGGAGAAAACATGGAGAAAGACTTTCGATCGGCACCGATGTGCTTCTGGAAAACCGTTCGCCACCTCAGGAGGGGGAAGCGAGGAATCCTACAAGCTGTTTACAGGAAGGATGGCATGCTGTTGATCTCAACTGGGGAGGTAATAGGGCGGTGGAAGGAACACTTTGAGGACTCCTAAATCCAGCTAGTACGTCCTTTATGGTAGAGGCAAAGCTGGAGGATGATTGGGGATTGTCGTCAATTTCCCTGGTGGAAGTTGCTGAGGTAGTCCAACAGCTCCACAGTGGCCAAGCCCCAGGGATTAAAGAGATCTGTCCAGAAATGCTGAAAGCTTGGAGTGTGGAGGGGCTGTCTTGGTTGACACACCTCTTCAACACTGTGTGGAAGTCTTGGACAGTGCCTACGGAGTGGTAGACCCGAGAGGTAGTTCCCCTCTTCAAAAAGGGGGATCGGAGGGTGTGTGCCAATTACAGGGGTACCACACTTTTCAGCCTCCCCGGTAAAGTCTACACCAAAGTGCTGGAAAGGAGGGTTCAACCCATAGTTGACCCTCGGGTTGAAGAACAACAATGCAGATTCCGTCCTGGTCGTAGAAAAACGGATCAGATCTTCACTCTCGCAAGGATCCTGGAGGGAGCATGGGAGTATGCCCAACCAGTCCATGTGTGTTACATGGATCTGGATAAGGTGTATGAAAGGGTCCCCTGGGAGATACTGTGGGAGTTGCTGCGGCGGTATGGGGTGCGGGGTCCCTTTTCTGGGCCATCCAATATCTGTATGACCAACGCGAGAGCTGTGTTCGGGTTCTTGGCAGTAAGTCAGACTAGTTCCAGGTGAGGGTTGGCCTCCACCAGGGCTGTGCTTTATCACCAATCCTGTTTGTAGCATTTATGGACAGGATATCGATATGGGCCTGGTACCTCTAGCACTCACTCCTTTTGCTGCCAAGTGTGAAGCGGCTGGGATGAAGATCAGCACCTCTAAATCTGAGGCATTGGTTTTCAGCAGGAAACCAATTGAGTGTCCTCATAAGGTGGAGAATGAGTCCTTACCCCCAAGTGAAGGGGTTTAAATACCTTGAGGTTTGTTCACGAGTGAAGGGACAAGGGTGGTCAGAGAATCGGTGCAGTGTTACATTCAATCTATCGCACCGTTGTGATGAAAAGGGAGCTGAGCCAGAAGGCAAAGCTCTTGATCTATCCGCTCCGTTTAGGTTCCTACCCCCACCTATAGTCATTAAAGCTGGGTCATGACCGAAAGAACGAGATCCAGGGTACAAGCGGCCAAAATGGGTTTCCCCAGGAGGGTGGCTGGCGTCTCCCTTAGAGATAGGGTGAGAAGCACAGTCATCCATCAGGAGCTCGGAGTAGAGCCGCTGCTCCTTCACGTCAAAAGGAGCCAGTTGAGGTGGTTCAGGTATTTGGTAAGGATTCCCCCTGGGGGACTTCCTACGGAGGTGGTCCAGGTATGTCCAGCTGCGAGGACACCCCGGGGAAGACCCAGGACCAGGTGGAGGGATTATATCTCCAACCTGGTCTGGGAATGATTCGGGATCCCCCAGTTGGAGCTGGTTGATGTGGCTCGGTAAAGACAAGTTTGGGGTCCACTGCTGGAGCTGCTTCCCCCGTGACCCAATACCGGATAAGCAGATAAAGATGGAAAGGTGGACGGTTGAATCTGTACCCCTACTGATACCCAACATGTCCTTTTTACACTTGCCGTTTTATTATAATATTGCAGCAAGCATTGTCAGCGGGGAGTTTTAATAATTGCAACCACTTTATTGGCATACACCTTACTGACTGTAACTTGATCAAGCTGCAGAGGCTACATAGCACACTATAATGGTTGGACTTTGAAATTAATTAGTGGTTCGGCCTAACTGTGGGGGAGGGAACAACTCTTAAGTGTCACAGATTTATTTTTGGTTCGTAGCACCTACATCTACCTACTGTATATTGGAAATCAATAATGAGTAATTCATCAATAGAAAATAGAAAATACACTTTATAATGTTTTGTGTTCATAACACAAGGTTGAGGCTGGTTCTGGGTTAGCCTGTGTCAGGTTCAGGACACTTTATTTCATTAAATAAACATGGTCAAGCAAGAAAAGAGACGCAGACGGCAATGAGCAGTTAATAGACAATTGCAGAAGGGGTGCACATCAGAATAGCCACCTATCTGCCAGCGTGACTTTTCGAGAACTCCGGGGATTCCTCTGCAGTTCTCTTCCTTTATTGAAAGTCAGACACACAGAGATTACAGGACATCTGTTATTTGGTTTATGGCTACCTAAAAGAACGTCTCAGGTTACGTATGTAACCCTTGTTCCCCGAGATAGGGGAACGAGACACTGCGTCGGTTACGACACTATGGGAACGCCTTT
>NC_048417.1:26413542-26414645 GCF_013103735.1 Etheostoma cragini | reverse complement strand
ACAGCCAGCTGCATCACAAACCCCCTGGAGAGACGTCCCAGAGAGGAGAGCCATGGAGGCCGCCATGCCTCTCGTGGATTGAGCCCGTACAGCCAGAGGTGAAGGCAAGCCGCGCACCTGATAGGCCAGGGAGTGAGGATGGCCCTCACATTACCCGGGGCAAATTCCAGGCATCGGGGAGCAACTGAAAGAGCCTGGAGGTCCCCCACCCTCCTCAGAGAGGTGATAGCAAGGAGGAAGGCCATCTACAGGGTCAGGTACTTGGCCTCAGCCGACTCCATGGGCTCGAAGGGGGCCTCAGCCAAAGCTTCGAGAACCACCGCCAGATCCCAGGTGGGAATCCTAGGGCGAGTCGCAAGTCTCATCCTACGGGTTCCACGGAGAAACCGTACGACCAAGGGAAGTCTCCCCAGAGACCCATCCCTCGAAGGGGCGTGGAAAGCCGAAATGGCTGCCATATAAACCTTAAGGGTAGACGGGGCAAGGCCCGCAGAGAAGCGGACCTGCAGAAACTCCAGCACCTGAACCACCGGGCAGGTAACTGGGTCCAGCATGCGTCCCCTGCACCAGGCAGAGAAGACGTTCCACGTAAGGCCATACATCCACCGTGAAGACGGGGCCCTGGAGCTGAGGAGAGTCTCGACCGCTCCTGCCGTCAGGCCCGCCTCTAGGTACTGGGCCCCCTCAAGGGCCAGACCCACAGACGCCACAGGGCGGGGCAAGGGTGAAGAACCCGGCCTCCGTCCTGGGACAGCAGGTCCCTCCTCAGAGGGACCCGCCACGGCGGACCGTCCAGGAGCGCCATCAGGTCTGAGAACCACACCCGGGTCGGCCAGAATGGCGCTAGCAGAAGAAGGCAGATGCCCACCCGACGGACCCTCTCCAGGATCCCCGGGAGCAGGGCGACTGGGGGAAAAGCGTACAAGGACTCCACCACCTTGGGGTGGAGCCGCCATTCCCTGGGCCTCAGCCCCTGTCTCGACAGCAGGTTCGCACCCCGATACCTAAGCCCAGGGATAAACATTGCTCTGAGAGAGAGCAGTCTCCGCTGGGACCACAGGAGGATCCGATGTGCCAGTCTGCAGAGAAGGCGCAAGCGCAGA
>NC_048417.1:26408884-26413442 GCF_013103735.1 Etheostoma cragini | reverse complement strand
GATCTCTGTACCTACGCTGCGCGGACGTTTGTTCTACATGCTGTCCATGTTTCTGTATTCTGTCTTAGTCCCCTGTTTGTTTGTTTTTTTTGTTTTTTTTATTACTTTATTTTGCTGTTTCTTTTGCTTGCAGCCAGGTGCGGATGGATGGGGAGGGGTAGGGGACAGGATAAACAGAAGGTAAAGGAAAAGACCACAGGATGGGGAGTGGGAAGGAGGGGGGAAGGGTATGGGAAAAGGGAGGAAAAAAAAGAAAAATGTCATGTTTTACTTTGTCCCTGTGTTCAATTTACTGTTGTAGATGGTTGACTAAATAAAGTTATAAAAAAAAAAAAAAAAAAAGATGACATGTTTGTTGAAGAATTTTTCAGGGAAACAACGGATGAGCTTGAGTGTGCTTACATATACTGGCAAACCTTGACTGAAAAGCATCGAATGTTTCTCAAACTGCAATTTGTGAAAAAGAAGTGCATTTTTTGGGTCGTGACATTTCAGCGTCAGGGAAAACATTGTCCTCATCCCGGATTGAGGCGATACTTTCCCTCCCAAAACCTGCAACATTGAAAACAATTATGTCATTTCTAGGAATGTGTTCCTATTGTCGTGTTTTAATCCCACATTATGCTCGGTTAGTTAGGCCTTTAGCTGACATTTAGCTGCAGGATTCAGTGGAAAGTGCAGGGTGCACCTTTAATGAGGGTGTCTGGCAGGGGCTGGATTCAAAACCTTGCCTTCCACGCCATTTTTCACACATTTTGCAGAGTTGCAGAGAGCAGCTGTAAGTTCAGAACACTTAGCGGTTCAGGAAGAACTACAGAGTCCAATCCCTATCAGAGGGATGACAAGCCCTGCTTACCCAAAAACTTTTATCATATGGTGGCTGTGATGAGCCATGAGGAGCCATGTCTCATAAGGGGGGAATGATGTTGCAGAAGGTGTTTCACACCATCAAAGGTTTCAATTCTTACTTAACAATTTTTTTTCTGTTGCAGGCATAATCCACAGGGAAATGTGTGATCTAAATGGGTAATATTAATAAAGGGGCGAGTGCTATTATTGTTAACGACAACATGGTCTTCACAACATTTGCATAAAAGGTACATTTTCGTAAAGCGGGCATTTGAACATATCATGATGAAATTTGTTGATCTCACACCGTCAGAGGGGAAAAAGCGGTGTTTGGTGAGGTGTTTACCGCTTCAAAACAAACTTCTTCAGTGATAGCATAAGTTCTAATGACAGAAAGCAATCCCAGATGGGGAATATCAAGTCGGTTGTCAAGCGATGACAGCATGTTAAGAACAAAACTACGTACATGCGAATGAGGGTAAGGACGCGCAGTAACCTCCATGTGAGATCCTTTTTGGCAGACCACCCAGCGTGTGGGTTAGAAGCTTCTAGAGCCCCCTTCCCTCCACGGCTCTGTGTGAGCATGAGATGTTAGAGTAGGGTGTACAACTGTCTTCTGCTCTTTCTGACATAAGAATCTAGGTTTCTGCTGCCCTGCCCCACCCAGCTGGAAGATCGCTCCACATGCTGCAGCCAGGAGATTTCGTGGTTGTAAGAAACTTCAGGAGGAGAAACACTGGCAAGGTCCCTTCCAGGTTCTTCTGGTCACCCACAGCAGTGAAGGTTGCTGAGAGGGCAACGTGGGTCCACGCATCACACTGCAAGAGGGTTTCAGGACCAGAGGACAAGCCAGTCCTGCCAGACGTCCGGAAATCCGTGACCTGACATGAGGCATTCTGTGTCACCAACGTTGCAACACAACACACACCAGGAATGAGGCAGTGGTAACGACTGACTCCAACGGTGTGTCAAGTGCTAGTGGACGAACCTCTGACACCAGAAGAAATCCAAAACACCAGAGGCAAGACCGCCTGATCCACAGCCCTGTACTGTATCGCCCAGCCACCCACACAAACACAGCAGTTTCCTGAATGGCACAGCACTCGCTGTGACGATGGAAGAACACAGAAAGGGAAAGACATGGTGTATGACACAAATGTATTCTTGTTCTCTGTTTTCTGTCTGTGGTTGTGGGGGTGCATTTTTTCAACAGATATAATAGAGCTAAATCTGACCAATACAACGAATGTGGCCCAAACCAACATGGTGATGTATTAAACCCCCTGTAAACAATACTTTTTAACTTATCTTGGCCAAAAGGGCGGCCGCTCTTAAGGGAGGGTCGAGAAGGAATTTTTTCCTTTCAACACAAAGGTTTTCGCCTTCTCCTTGATAAAGAGTACAACCTTCCTGTGAGTACATGTGATGATGTGATTATTGAAAACCATAAACTGGAGAGATAATTGCTGATGTTTGTTAAATGTACAACAGGAGGGAAATGACAGAGAAATTCATTTCTATAAGTCTTTTATTTCATATTTCTCTGTAGTAGTGTCTTAAAATATTTTAACTTTCATGATTATTATATATTCATATCTTGCTTGTCATATATTCTTACATGCTTATTATATTTTATAATCTTATATGCACATTTAACAATACTGTGTTTCTTTCAACCTGTGTCTGTGTTTTTTTAGTCGCTGCTGCCTAACCAAGAGGCAATAAATGTCTCACTGTTGTAAGTCACGGAGATAACCATTGTCTTGCATTCGAGGTCAGTCAGAGTAGACAGAGTGCAGGCCTGCACTTTGCCCTGGTACCCCTTCGAGGGGGACTCGAACTGCGTCGGTTACGACACTATGGGAACGCCTTTAGGCATGACAGGGCTGAATGCGAATAAAAACTACTCGGCATAACCGTAGGGGCATATATTCACGCCGGCACATAGCTCATTAGCTTTTTTCTATTCAGCAGGCACGTTGGTTGATGTTGTGTTGAAAGACTCCATGTATCCTACTCACCTGGAAGTTGCAGTTTGTCCAAGCAGTTGTTCGTACCATTAGTAGCCCTGCCCATGCGGGTACTGAGGTCCCGCACGGCCCTCTTTTCCGCGGACGGTCAGATACGCTCTCCCCGTGGTTCGGGCCCCGCGGCCGCTGAGGCGGCTCGGCAGTTTCGGTCATGTGGATCGCGGCGAGATCTGCTGGAGGTTTCCGAGACGGCTGTTGCTCCGTCTCGTCCTTTGTCTGCCGGTTCCGACTCCCCCAGTCCCCGTTCGTGGGCCGGGTCTCTCGGCTTCTTCTGTTCGGGGACGCTGACAGACGTAGCGGTGGCACTCTGGCTCTGAGGAGCTCGTTGTGCTTGGCAGCGTGGTGGAGGGAGAGGACTTCCGGGTGTCGGGCCGACGTCATCAGAAGAGCGCCGCGCCCGACTGTGATGTCACGAGCTGTGGCAAAACGCGGTCTGGATTGGCCACAGGCTGTCAGACTGGATGTTGCTTCCTGCTGAGCCACTCCGTGCCCCCGCGCCGGTTCTTCAAGGTTTTTCCCGGATTTTCACAGTGAGTTGTGTAAATCATGGGATAAACTCTGCCTGGCTTTCTACTCTCCAGGTGCTGGAGTATGGCAATGTGGCAGGGATTAAGGACTGCGGCTACAGGACGATGCCGCTGGTTGTAGACGCTCTGGTGAGTTACCTCTCTCCCCAGCAGAGAGAGGCAGCCAGCCGGCGCTGCCGACGGGGTCGTGTCGGGTGTCTTCCTCGCTAGTGGGGAA
Organism: Etheostoma cragini; assembly: GCF_013103735.1. Lineage (NCBI taxonomy): Eukaryota > Metazoa > Chordata > Actinopteri > Perciformes > Percidae > Etheostoma > Etheostoma cragini. The sequence continues at coordinate 26,409,819 of NC_048417.1, read as the reverse complement.
GACGTATATGGCGCCGGGCCAGGCTGGAGCGAGCCTGCACACCATGGCGGTTTTGCAGGCTTCCCAGGTGGGCCTGTTGCTGGAGATGGGCCACCCACCGTCAGAGCCAGGGACGGAGTGTGGATTCTCGCGGTCCCCCTCGAGCAGCTTGGGACGCAGGGCAACGCTCCCGCCTCCCCGGCAGGTCGGACCTGAGGGACGTCAACTAGTCGCGGAGGGGCGAGGCGCTAGCGTTGTTGTCCCGCCGCCATGGCGCTCGGGAAGCGCTAGCCGCCCCCGAGCCTTCTCCGCGCTGCCAGCCCCAAGGGGTGGCGGTGGGCCAGTGATTTGGCTCCCTTGTTGCGGTTCATTGGCGGGTTCTTCCTGGCGGCCCGCTTCAGGGGCTCGTCCGTGATTGGCATTTCGCACCGGCCACCAGCCCTGAGGGGTTGGTTACGCTGGCGGATTTCGCAGGGGCTTGGCGGGGTTTGGAGTACCTCCCCCGTGGGTTCTGTGCACCGTCAGACGGGTACGGGATGCAGTTCCGGATCCGCCCCCCGGCTTCACTGGGGTGGTCCGGACTGTGGTGCCCCCGGATCACGGCCTGCTGCTGGGACGGGAAGTGTGCTCGCTGCTGGAGAAGGGGGCCGTGGAGCTCGTTCCCCCGCCGGCCAGCGGGTCCGGTTTCTACAGCCGGTGCTTCCTGGTTCCCATGAAGGACGGAGACCTGCGCCCTATTCTGGATCTGCGGATTCTGAACCGGTCTCTGAGGAGATACGGGTTCAAGATGCTCACCATCCCCGCCGTCGTGTGTCAATGCCCCAGAGGCCGACTGAGTTCTGCTCCAGGGTGGCCGATGGCGTTGTTGTCCCGCCGCTGTGGCGCTCGGGAAGCGCTAGCAGCCCCCGAGCCTTCTCCGCTCTGCCAGCCCCAAGGGGTGGCAGTGGGCCGGAGGT
>NC_048417.1:26406961-26408784 GCF_013103735.1 Etheostoma cragini | reverse complement strand
GATTCAGAATGAGAGGAACCCCTACGTAGCTGTGCCTCTAGGGAACCCGACAAAACATGACATCACCCTGCCTAGAAAATCCCCACTTGGCAGTATTCAGCCAATCAAAAAAATAGTTGAAACTGACTTGCCTGATAAAGAGGGAGTGACGGTTCAGGGTATCACGACTACCCCATCTGACTCAGCCAGAATACCTACACGGTGGCAACCACCAGTTGATGTAAGTCACCTCAACGAGGAACAACAACAGACTGTTAGAGAGATGCTGTATGAAGAGTCGCCTGCTTTCGCCAGAGACGCTGATGATATTGGCTGTATTCCAAGTTTAAACATGTCAATAACCCTCAGAGATGACATTCCTGTACAGAAAGCCTACTCTTCTATTCCAAAACCACTGTTCGCAGAAGTAAAGGAGTACATCCAAGACCTCTTAGCAAAAGGATGGATCATCAAGTCGAAGTCCCCTTACGCAGCCCCTGTTGTATGCGTCCGAAAAAAGGACGGCTCGCTGCGCCTTTGTATTGACTATCGATTGTTGAACCAGAAGACCATCCCTGACAGACACCCACTACCTCGGATCCAAGATCTGACCGACACTCTTGGGGGACACTCTTGGTTCAGTATCCTGGATCAGGGTAAGGCGTACCACCAAGGGTTCATGGCAGAAGGCTCAAGACATGTCACAGCATTTGTAACTCCCTGGGGTTTATACGAGTGGGTACGGATCCCCTTTGGCCTCTCCAATGCCCCTGCAGCTTTTCAAAGGAGCATGGAAGAGATGCTGGACTCACTCAGAGACAAATGCTGTATCCCCTATCTGGATGACATCCTGTGCTATTCAAAAACCTTTGAGGAGCATGTCGAGGGAGTCCGCAAAGTCCTGAGAGCACTTCAAAAACATGGCGTAAAGTTGAGACCTGAAAAATGTGAACTGTTTCGCCGACAGGTGAGGTACGTTGGTCGTATTGTATCAGCAGAAGGGGTGCACATCGACCCAAAGGATTTGGAAGCGGTTCAGTCGCTCAAGGAAAAAAAAGCAGACAGTTGGTGATGTGAGACGACTTTTGGGCTTTCTCAGCTACTATCGCAGTTACATCCAGGATTTCTCACGCATTGCGCAACCTGTGTATGAACTGCTCAAAATTCAAAACAGTGCATCAACAAGGCAGCCCCACCAAGTAAAGACCAAGGGCCCTCAGCTGTCCTCCAAGACTCCTGTGGAGTGGACTAGTGAACACCAGAAAGTACTGGAGCTCCTCATCGACAGGCTCACCAATCCTCCAGTTTTGGCTTACCCAGACTTCAGCCTACCATTCTTGCTCCACACAGACGCCTCCGAACAGGGTCTTGGCGCTGTACTCTACCAACATCAAGATGGTAAACTGAGAGTCATAGGTTACGGTTCCAGAACGTTGACCCCGGCTGAAAAGAACTACCGTCTGCACAGTGGGAAATTGGAGTTTTTGGCACTTAAATGGGCAGTGTGTGAAAAGTTTAGAGACTATCTGTTCTACGCCCCACACTTTACCATTTACACCGATAACAATCCACTTACCTATGTCATGAGTACTGCCAAGCTCAATGCAGTTGGACATCGGTGGGTTGGAGAGTTGGCTGACTTCAGGTTCGAGATAAAGTACAGACCCGGAAAGATGAATACGGATGCTGACACATTGTCTCGTGTGCCCCTCGACATCAACATGTATGTGATAGAATGTACTGAGGAGTTGTCGCAGGAGGTGGTGGAAGCCACCTGGAATGGGACTAAAGCAGCTCAGGAACAGGATGTAGCGTGGGTTGCTGCACTCTCTCTCACCACAAAC
>NC_048417.1:26382284-26406861 GCF_013103735.1 Etheostoma cragini | reverse complement strand
AATAATAATAATAATAATAATTCCTTCAGTTCCAATAGGGCCTTCGCCGCCTGTCGGCGCTCGGGCCCTAATAAATAAAGAATAATAATTCCTTCAGTTCCAATAGGGCCTTCGCCGCCTGTCGGCGCTCGGGCCCTAATAATAATAATAAATAATTCCTTCAGTTCCAATAGGGCCTTCGCCGCCTGTCGGCGCTCGGGCCCTAATAATAATTCCTTCAGTTCCAATAGGGCCTTCGCCGCCTGTCGGCGCTCGGGCCCTAATAATAATAATAATAATAATAATTCCTTCAGTTCCAATAGGGCCTTCGCCGCCTGTCGGCGCTCGGGCCCTAATAATAATAATTCCTTCAGTTCCAATAGGGCCTTCGCCGCCTGTCGGCGCTCGGGCCCTAATAATAATAATAATAAATAATAATTCCTTCAGTTCCAATAGGGCCTTCGCCGCCTGTCGGCGCTCGGGCCCTAATTACTGTATACAATAACTGTCCAGAGACCCCTGGGGACCTCTTCCGGAGGCCCCCTTTCACTAATTTCCCCATTTTGCACCAGCCTTGGTTCTCCAACCATTCATGTTGGATGCCAGCCATCCTAGGCAGACCTTGCGGACTAGCCTTGGTTGCACGCATCTCTCCAGGTCCTCCAGGTCGAGGGATCTAGCTCCGGCCGAATTGGTCTTTTTCTGTCTTTGATGAGGTCATCTGCTTGGCCTTGCTTAGGCAGGAGTTTGATGATTATCTGTCCATCATGCTCACCATGGCTTTACAGTTTGGGGGGACGCGTTTCTACAGTTATCACGTACACTTCGCAACTCAGTCAGCTAGTCACCTCCAGCAATTTAACCAGGGTACGTACTTCGGCGCCCTCAACTCCGAGCTCTACTGACGCATCTTTTACGGTGTTTCGCATCAGTTCCATATTGGCGTCCATAATACTCTAGGAGGAAGTGGTTGATAAGGGACTTTTCTTCTCCTCATGGCTCGGTAGTCCAGAGCAGCAATAGCATTATCCCCAGTCCAGACTTCTCCAAGCAATACGCAACTGTCAATCACACCATTTCCCTTATCCTTCTGGTGGGGTTTGGCTTTCCAGTGCTGACATCACTAGTGTATGCATCCAGATTTCTGGTGTTTTTTCGGGATCTGCTGGAAGGGGGCCATCTATTTCTCTGTGTTCTTGTCCTTCGGCTGCGGAAGCAATTCCAAAATCTTTGACTCTCTGTCTGGAGCCCTGTAATGGACACTGATTAATAATCACACACTTCCTTGTCTAATGCATCTCACTATCACTAACGGTATCCGCATTAATATTTAGAAGCAACAAATGATATCTAGCTATTAAAAACCCTAAAAGTTGGAGGTTAGAACAAAAGTACAAAGAGTTGTTGCTACAAGGATGATACACTGTCTTGTCATGTCTTAGTGGTGTAAACTAGCACGTTTTCAGAACATTGCAGACCGGTGCTTTGCAAGTAATAATAATAATAATACATTATATTTAACAGCGCCTTTCTAACACTCAAGGACGCTTTACAGACAAAAAAAGACAGATACAGGGAACAGAAAAGTGAAGTAGTTAGAACAAAGCAAATAAAACAAAAAACTAAACAAACAAAACAAACAAAACAAAACAAAACAGGAACAGTGTATTTACAGATAAGCGAGCTGGAACAGATGGGTTTTTAGTCTGGTTTTGAACAGGGGGAGAGAGTTGATATTGCGGAGTTGTAAGTTTCAACTTATCACTTTGAAAATATTTGACCCGAACTGGTCCTATGAGTGCAAATCTTAATGTGACAGAGTGATGTAATCTGAGAAAACAAAGTTCATCAACATGTATGAGTTCAGGCCTCCAGAGTCTGATTGAGTTGTTTACATGTAGAAGTAGCTTTTCCTTTGGAAAGATTAATGAGATCCATGGAGGCTGATGTAGTCTGTTAAAACCTCAAAGAGGTCACCAATCCAGTTCTGTGTTTGTCGGACCACATCAGTATCAAGGTCAGGTACTGATGACCGATAAGACCATCTCAGATTATAGCAGACTTGTAGTAATTTACCTGTTTTATTCATTAATATTTGTTTTCAGACAATCTTAATGGATAATGAATTTAATGTAACATATATAACTTTTGGTGGGCATGTGGAAGTGCAGAAATACAGATATCTTTATTTTGTGATCATGTTTACAGCATATATTCTTATAATTTGCAGTAATTCTACCATTGTGTGCATCATAGTGATTAACAAATCCCTCCATGAGCCTATGTACATTTTTATTGCAGCTTTGTTAATCAACTCTGTTCTTTACAGCACTGCTATATATCCAAAGCTTTTGATTGACTTTTTATCTGAACGACAGATCATTTCTTATTCAGCCTGTCTCTTTCAGTGGTTTATATATTACACTCTAGGAGGTTCCGAATTCTTCCTGTTGTCAGTCATGGCCTATGACAGATATGTGTCTATATGTAAACCTCTGCAATATCACACTATCATGAGAAAAACAATGGTTTATATTTTCCTGATTTTAGCTTGGCTTCTGCCCGCTTGTCAGTTTTCAGTGGGACTATTTCTGAGTGCTTATAAAAAACTATGTTACTTTATTTTGAAAGGAATAATTTGCAACAGCACAGTTAACAAACTTCATTGTGTTCCTTCAGCAGTGCTGAATATATATGGCATGATTGTTTTAGTAATCACAGTACCTCTCCCTGTACTTTTCATACTCTTTACATACATCAGGATATTTATAGTAACCTATCGAAGTAGTAGAGAAGTCAGGAGAAAAGCTGCACAGACCTGTTTACCCCACCTGTTGGTTCTGATCAACTTTTCCTGTCTGAGTACATTTGATGTACTTCTACCTCGACTGGAAACAATTTTTTCCCAAACTGTTTATTTAATAATGTCTTTACAAATGATTTTGTATCATCCTCTCTTTAATCCGATCATATATGGACTGAAAATGAAAGAAATTTACAAACACCTCAAGAGGTTGTTCAGTTGAGGCAAATTAAACTGATATATCCACTGTTTTACACTTATTACAATATAATAATAATAATAAAGGATTACTGGAAATTATTTAAGGATTTGTTTCTCATAGACTTAAACATAATAAAAAGTATTGCATTTAAACATTAAATGACATTTTAACATACTATTTTTTTATCTTATCAAGTAATCTCAAAGTGCAAACTGAAGTTTTGTGTTTGTTTCTTTTGTAATGTTAAATAATGTTACCATTGTGGACAATTGTTATCAGTATTTTCTGTTTCAAGAGCCTAGAACAGTGTAACTTGTATTTAATGTCTGATTTACCTAAATAAAGTAGGTAAAGAGTTATAAGTGTAATGTTTATGTTTTCATAGTGGAAAAAGAATAATTAAAAAAGGATACCATATTAATTTGCCTATTATTATTTTTTACTCATCAGCACTATTTGTAGACTATAGGCTACCTAGTGACAAACAACAGCCTTAATTATATTTGTAAATCATGAACTGCAGAACTGATTTGGGATTCATGGAAGTGTTTATATTCTTGAACTTTTTGATATTATAGTTAATTACCTATCAAAGCACACAGCCGTCCTTGGAGGTATGGATGTCCTCTTGAATATCCTCTCCCAGGGTTTTTTCCTTTGTTTTCCTAAGTAGGGCTGGGAATTCGTTATGACCATCAGCCTGTGAAACTATGGAGACACTCACCCTAACAGAAACCAAGCAACACTCTTTATATCAGTTTAAGGCCCCTCTTTAATCCAAAAAGTCCTTGAGAAGGAGGTAGAGTGTAGTGAATGTAAGTGAATGTTTTATGACTGCTAATAACATGTACATATGAGTGAGTGGATCCAACAGAAATTGTAGATTGTGGCATTGCAGTATTGCTTGGATAGCACTGCTGTGTAGAACCAACAAAGAGTGTGATCAACGTTAAGATGTAAACCTGGCTCTTAAGAAAGATCTCCTTTAAGTTAAATTCCAATAGCATCCCAATCTGAGTGTGTATTTGTAAAAAGACACAGTTTGGATCAGATAGATTAGTGGCAGTGAGTTTATTGGGTAACATTTTTAAAATGATGACATCTTACACCAAGGTGGCATTTAGATATTTTCTGTGGCTATTTGGGTTAAATAACAAAGAATCTTGTAAATTGGATAAAAATTGTGTACCGACAGAAAACCTACCATGGATAAGATGGTGTCATATTTGATGACACCATCAAATTTGTATTAAATAGAGAAAGCAGTGACGCAAAAAAGAAACTGGAAAAAGAACTCGCAAATTAAAGGAATATTGTTGGCTGTCAGGCAACTGACAAGTTTCCTGAAGACGATAGTAGAGAATATGACCCACTAACTCTAGAATATTGTAGCTGGCTGTTTTCAGCTTGTGGCAATGCTCCAAAACCAGAACCATCTGTCTATTGTTTACCTGGTTGTTGCTCCGTGATTGGTTCGGTCTGCTGCTGTTCAGGCAAAAAGACATTACTTGAAGCCTAACAAGATGGACTTTTGTGTACCCTAACCCTAATACTGTATCTGAAGTCTCTTTTACATAGACCATAGTGGTCCCTAATACTGTATCTGAAGTTTCTTTTATATGGAGATAGTGAGATAGATAGCTTTATTTGTCACATATGCACAAGTACATAGTGAGATGATGCTTTTTGCATGTTTGAAGCGCCGCCACACGCTCTCCGGAAAAGGATGTATGCATGCAGCAACATGGTATACAATACAAAACAACATAACAAAAAGATGCACCGCACAACACACCGTTCATGTGGTCACATGAAGGAATTTTTTGAGGTGGCTTGGGAGGGAAAAGAACAAGACAAAGAATTAGGATCCAATTTAGGTTGATTCGGCGGCATTTGTCTGTGTAAATGTCCATCAATCTCTCTCATCCTCAGCGACATACGTGCATCCAGATTATGAAGTGATTTAAACATTTCCTCTACCTTCATTGCCAGTCCGGTGGTTATACAAAGTAACTCCACCGACTAACCCCGGATGTTATCAATCCTTCTCTGCGCCTCCACAGAACGGACTGAGATGGAGCGAAACAGTTCACCGTTCTGGTCAGCTCCCTGATGTAAAACCTTCAGCTTGTCGTTCACCCCAATCAAGAACTCCTTAAGTTCCCCAGACAGCTTGGTGAATTTGCTGGCTGCTGTCTTACTAATTTTTCGATAGGTTAGGGAGATTCCAAGCCCCATGACCAGAAAGCCTCCCAACAGAATTCCTTATTATCCACAAATCTTCTATATCTTCCACGGTGAGCACATCCAAGCAGACCGCTTGCCAATTCTCCAATGAATCGCGAGCATAGCCTGCAGCGTATGTCCCCTTCGGGCAGGACGGTTCCCCCGGTGAAGCATGCCTGGGTGAGAAAATCTTGTCAATAGTTCGGAGTGACCAGTTGACCAATTCCATTTCAAATGTTTTTTGTCAGAAGCAGGAAGTAAAAGGGGACCTTAGTGGTCCCCTAAAACTGTATCTGACGTTTCTTTTATATAGGCCTCCTGTGGCTGTACTGTTCCATAAATTTTTATCATCTGCTGGGATTGTTCTGTGTCCGGGTCCAACCGAAACCCTAACAGCATTCTTGTATGGCTGCCGCATCACTCTGCTCCAGCCTCTTAATCTAGTTCTTGTTTGAAAGCCTGATTGTAACCCTTTAGAGGGGTTGAACAGAAAGGGATTACTCTATGTGATAATTATTTATGGCCAGTGGGATCAGAAGTTCTATGTTCGCCTATGGAGCCCAGGATTAACCAAACAATACACCAAGAACGACTCAATAACAGTTCACTTTCTTTGAGAAAACAAAACGCTTCTCTTTTAATGTATAGATGAAAAGGATAATCCAAAAATATAAATTTTACCCGGGTAAAAAAATAAAAAATGTAACCAAAACCCCACAGCTGTGATTTAAAGTTCAGAGATTCGGTTTTCAGTCACTTCAATTCAGGTTCAGTTCAATCCACTGTGAAAGTGAAGAGTTATTCCTACCGCGCAGTTGGTGCGCGCGCGCACGCGCGTGTGTGTGTGAAATGAGGTGCTAAATCCTGCAGGCGCCGTATTTCTAGTTCTCCACTGGGCTGGGGCTCGCCATAAACGTTTCAATCCAGGCTCCAACTTCCAGGTAGATCAAAGGTTCAAAAGAGTCCAACAAAAAACCTGACCTACAGTGAGTAAGGTCAGAACATTTGTTTAGCTTTCAATCATGAACTGTAGAATATAATTCATGTTAAACTGAACAATCATTGTAACATGACATTACAATATCTGTAACAACCATTTTCAAAATATTCTTAGAGGTAATTATTGAAAGACCTTTTCAATAATATATCAAAGTATCACTTACACAAAATAATTAGAACACAAAATAACTATTATATATTATATATACTATTATGCTGACACACTGTGTAACCTCTGCCATATGAAGGCATGCTTAGACACATCTCAAATAAAATATAACACTCAAAGATACTTCGAACATATCTTAATATGCTCAAAGTGCACAGATAAAAGTGCTAAATCAACACAGTCAAGAGTATAACAATTATGCAACATATTGCACAGCGCTGAACTAAGTTTGCAGTTTTAAAACATCAAGCTAATGGTTATAGCGCTTGTGAAAGGTGTCTGACATAAAGAGTGTTATTATTATTATTAGTTATTTAGAGAAATACAGAGTAACCTGGTCGGAATGCTAAAGCTAATGCCGAGTAAGATAGCTGGACTCCCGGAACGTGTCACATTGGGAATATTCCCCAATAGTCCCATTTTGAGGCTCCTATGTTATTTTAAGTCATGTTAAATGCTGTTGAAGCGAGTGTGTATTTGAAAGACTGTTAAGATGTATTGAGTTAACTGTTATCTGTGTAATGTATCACGCCAACTGTACCATTTTGTTAATAGAATTAACAGCATTTTGCTAATCTGTTAGCGCCCAGCCTGCGTGTCCGGAATCATATTGGTAACGAGCGACGTTGCAGTTATTTAGCTTAGTACAGTTATCAAAGCTGTAAGCAGCAGACAAAAGAAGTCTGGACAAAAGAGTAATTTACTTCCATTTGGATGTGAAACCAAACAAAACACGAGAACATTCTGAAAATGATGTTTATTGAGAGAACTGAATTTGAGTTATAGGTGATTAGAGTAAGTTAATGATGTTCTGTTGAGAAGAAGTGTGAAATTGAGAGTACATTGATAAGACATGTTTATGTGTAAAATAAAGTCTGGCAGAAGCGAGAGAAGGAAACACACTACTTGGTGCCGGTCTCATCATTTTCCTGTTCTTTTCAGGACAACATTTTAATCTGAACACAGGCCTCACGTCCGGGGCCTGTTACAGATTCTTGGGGGCTCGTCCGGGATTGGCTTTTCATGCTCTGAGACGCCGATCCTGAAACCGGGATTGAGAGGCTGAGCTGGTGGTGCATTGCCTAGTGCTGGAGGTGAGCAGCTGCTGTCCATAAGAGTTGCGACCCACTGGGAGGAGGTGTAACTGATCTGGTGCTGAGGGACGTGCTGTAAAAGGACTAGAGAAGACGTTTGCCGACAATGAGAGGAAGAGCCTAGTGTGGGACATCAGGAAGAGCCTGCTTTTACTGTTGCCTAATGAACTTTTCCGGTTGGTACCAGTGTGAGCCCAGTTCCAGACAGGATTCGTCAGAGCTTTCTAGTGAGGATGCAGAAGGGGTGCTTTGAATACATCCATGCTCGAATGTACGGTAAGAACCTTTTAGACACTGAGGACAGAGGGTTGGGGGAATTGTTAGCACTAAAATATAAGGTCGACGAGATTGTACAGTCTTGTGGTGTTACCGTCCCTCCTGTGAAGTTAGCCCATCCAGCCACAGCTAATGAACCAGTGATTGAAGCAATAAGTGTAACCACTACTGCCACCGTGAACACACAGCCAGTCATTGACACAACCAATGCTGCTACACTTAGCAATGCTAATGTGTTACCAGAAAATGTACAGCAAATGCTTTGTCACCAGAAAAGGGGTTGTCCCTAAAAAATCTCCCCTACATTCAGCGCCGTGAATTTAAGGTACAGGGAGGCCAAACTGGGATCACTCATCTGATATTACTTACAACAGTGTGTGCAGGCAGATGGAAGAGGGAGTTAAAGATAACTTCACTGATTCAGAGGTAGTAAGAGGTGTGCTTAGGATCATAAAACCAGGGGATTTCAAGGACATGCTTGTACATAAGGAAGATATGAGCACAGAACTATTTCAAGAGCTAATGTGCGCAAAACAAAGTGAGCATGAGACCCCTTAGCAATTATTATTATTGGGTTATTGGACTGAAGCAAAGAATCCTGTTCTCATCGAAACAATCGTAAGCTGGGATTAAGTACAGCCCAGACACAGTCCAAGATGTCCTCTTGCACACCATATACCAAGGAATAGGGCACAAACACAATGACATCCGCAGAGAGTTAAAACCCTCACTTTCAGACCACATGGTGACAGATGAGACAATCTTGAAGCATGTCATGAAAATCACAAGTGATGATAAAACACCATAAGCATCAGGGAAACGCCAACCGGTTGCTGAGGGGGGACAGACAGTATCCGGAGCCCTTCCCACGTCCCTCTTGACAGGTGCAGAAGCAGGGTTAAACGTCAGCCAGAATGTCAGCATGAATAAGCTAAACACAACCACTGACACAGCTAAGGTAAACTGCCTAACAGTTTATCTGCTAGTAGACACTGGAGCTCAAGTCAGCATGATAGATAGACCCTGGAAGGACAAAAACCTACCTGACCTTGACATGCGCCCTCTTTCAGAGCTCATTGACGTACTAAAAGACAAAAGGAAGTTGAAAGTGTACGCGTTAAATGGAGAAGTCATTCCCTTTGATGGTTGGGTCATCATCACTGTAAGTTTGCCTGGAAATAAGGACCCTGACTTATCAATTAATGTACCCTTACTTGTGAGTTCATTATCACTCGAAATGCCGCTGATAGGCTTTAATGTGGAAATGGTGATCCAGGGAATACCCCACTATAACCCAAATGCTAGGTGGAGCCATGTCCATTCCTAATGAGACAGACTATGTACAAACAGACTTTTGTACAGTTTGTACAAACCAGAAAAACAGTTGCACACCAAGGATGCTTAAGAATAGGGCAGAAAGAGAGAGTAATCCCTGACGGTAGTGTAACCTGGATGAAGTCTAGAGTGCCTCCCCAACTTGACCCCTATGACTCATTAGTATTGTTTGAACCAGAGGAGAGTTGCGTACAGCTACAGCAACTAGACATAGGTGAGGGCTTGCTTGAGATTCAGAATGAGAGGAACCCCTGCGTAGCTGTGCCTCTAGGGAACCCAACAAAAAGGTCTGGAACTCACTCCCACCTGACCTCTGCAATATCGACTCTCTCTCCCTGTTCAAAACCGGACTCAAAACCCATCTGTTCCAGCTTGCTTATTTGTAAATACACTGTTCCTGTAATTGTTTTTTTGCTTTGTTTGTTTTTTGTTTTTGTTTTGTTTGTTTTGTTATAACAGCTAACACTTTTCTGTTCCCTGTATCTGTCTTTTTATTGTCTGTAAAGCGACCTTGAGTGCTCAGAAAGGCGCTGTTAAATAAAATTTATTATTATTATTATTATTATTATTATTAAAACACCCACACTGTGGCAACCACCAGTTGATTTGGGTCACCTTAACGAGAAGCAACAACAGACTGTAAGAGAGATGCTGAATGAAGAGTTGCCTGCTTTCACCAGAGACGCTGACGATATTGGTTGTATTCCAAGTTTACACATGTCAATAACCCTCAGAGATGACATTCCTGTACAAAAAGCCTACTCCTCTATTCCAAAACCCCCGTTTGCGGAAGTAAAGGAGTACACCCAAGACCTCTTAGCAAAAGGATGGTACATCAAGTTGGAGTCCCCTTGCGCAGCCCCTGTTGTGTGTGTCCGAAACAAGGACGGCTCGCTGCGCCTTTGTATTGACTATTGATTGTTGAACCAGAAGACCATTCCTGACAGACACCCACTACCTTGGATCCAAGACCTGACCGACACTCTTGGGGGACACTCTTGGTTCAGTATCCTTGATCAGGCTAAGGCGTACCACCAAGGGTTCATGGCAGAAGGCTCAAAAAAATGTGAACTGTTTTGCCGACAGGTGAGGTATGTTGGTCGCATTGTATGAGCAGATGGGGTGCACATTGACCCAAAGGATTTGTAAGCGGTTCCGTCGCTCAAGGAAAGAAAAGTAGAGACAGTAGGTGATGTGAGATGACTTTTGGGCTTTCTCAGCTACTATCGCAGTTACATCCAGGATTTCTCACGCATTGCACAACCTGTGTATGAGCTGCTAAAAAATTCAAAACAAGGCAGTGCCACCAAGTAACGGCCAAGGGTCCTCAGCTATCCTCCAAGACTCCTGTGGAGTGGACTAGTAAACATCAGAGAGTACTGGAGCTCCTCATCGACAGGCTCACCAATCCTCCAGTTTTGGCTTACCCAGACTTCAGCCTACCATTCCTGCTCCACACAGACGCCTCCGAACAGGGTCTTGGCGCTGTGCTCTATCAACATCAAGATGGTAACTGGTTAAGTTTCCAGAACGCTGAAAAGAACTACCATCTGAATATTGGGAAATTTGAGTTTTTGGCCCTTAAATGGGCAGTGTGTGAAAAGTTTAGAGATTATCTGTTCTACGCCCCACACTTTACCATTTACACCGATAATAATCCACTCACCTATGTCATGAGTACTGCCAAGCTCAATGCAGTTGGACATCGGTGGGTTGGAGAGTTGTGTGACTTCAGGTTTGAGATAAAGTACAGACCTGGAAAGATGAATACTGATGCTGAAACGTTGTCTCGTGTGCCCCTTGACATCAACAAGTATGTGGTACAATGTACTGAGGAGTTGTCACAGGAAGTGGTGGAAGCCCCCTGGAACGGGAATAAAGCAGCTCAGAAACAGGATGTAGCATGGGTTGCTGCACTCTATCCCACTACGAATGTCAATAACAAACCTACTGCACCTCTTCCAGCTATCAGTAGTGAGGAGTTGGCTAAAGCTCAAAGGGAGATCAAGGAGTCGGAGAGATCATTGAACTAAAGGAGACCAACGCAGTACTAACAAGTGATACACTATTAACCGTGAATAGAGCAGCAAGGAAACTCCTTCATGAATTGAGCAAATTGGGACTCCTTTACAGACAGACCAGCGAAAGACAACAAGTAGTCCTCCCGGCCGTATACAAAACCCGGGTGTTATAGTGTCTCCACGACGACATGGGACACATCGGTAGAGAGTTTTATTGGCTGTATATGAAGAAAGAAGTGGAGGAATATGTCACAAGAAGATGTCCGTGCATAAAACAAAAAAAACCAACAGCACATGTTCGCGCCCCAATGGGCACAATCACTTCAAACTCACCATTGGACCATATGTGCATAGACTACCTGCACCTGGAACCCAGTCGAGGTGGATATGAGTATATCCTGGTCATAGTGGATCATTTCACAAGGTTTCCGCAAGCGTATCCGACCAAAAACAAATCTGGACGCACAGCAGCTGACCGCATCTTTGAAGAATTCATCCCACGCTTTGGATATCCCGGAAAGTTACACCACGACCAGTGTCGTGAGTTTGAAAACAAACTTTTCAAGACCCTGTGGGAGAAATCCGGAGTTGGACACTCACAAACAACGCCATATCACCCACAGTATTGGCAGGAGCACCAGAACACTTCTGCCTTGTCCAATGAGACTCCGACCACACACGGTCTTGCAACAGCTTGGAGTACCAAGATGGCGGGCGGTCGTTCAGGTGAGGTAGTCGTTCTGTTACTATATACACTACTTCTGAAGTTTACCCACCCGACAAACATGAATCTGCTTAAATAAACCCTCAACAACAAATATGCAAACATTATTCGCAACAATAACGAACTCATTGCTCATGGGGTTCATCGGTATAAAACAACAAACAAGATCCACGGCAATTTCGGGGACGGGGAGTACACTTTGGCCATGTTTCTTTTAACCCCAAACCAATACAACCGCAGGATGAAAAGGACAAAAACAACATGTAAACGACAAACCAGTCAGGCTGTGATAATAGCCATTTATTTGCTTTTGTCGGGGGACATTCATCAGTGTCCTGGTCCAACCATAAATGGAGCAAATATGACTGACGTTTCTACTCGCAACTCTACCTCAGCACAGGATCCAGAGGGTACTCAGCGACGTCCTATTGACAGCTTGTTGCACCCTGAGGAGGCCAGTCCTGGCGGGCGTCTGCAGTTAACCCCTCCACAGGGAGAGCCATCTAGACCACAGGAGACCTCTTCTGGTGTGGACGTCGTTGAATTCGCCGTCCGGATCTCGATGGAGGATCATCCACTGTTTGGCTCACCCGCGGTAGAGACACCAGCGCCGGGGAGATTTGCTGCGAGTGGCGTTGCATCTCCAGCGCTTCCCACGAGTAGCACCGGCGGTGACCATACGCTTGTGAGTACATCCAGTGTCCAACCGAGTGACAAACACTGTTTGAATTCATCAGACAAACACATGTACAAGAAAAACAAGCAAGGTGAAGTAAACAGAGCCATCCGTAAGAACCGGAAGTGGAAAGTCTTTCCAACTGTAAACAACTAAAGGATTATCTGGATCCGAAAGCAAAACCAAAGGGCATTTTAGGCGGCCACCAAAACATAAGGAGCTTAAAATCCAAAAGTGATCAAATAAATCATATATTTTTAGAATCTAATTTGGACTTCCTCTGTTTAACGGAAACGTGGCTTCATGATAACTCTCCATCAGCTGCTCTAATAGTTCCAGGTTATGATATTTACCGAAGGGACCGAACTGATGCAAAAGGGGGTGGAGTTATGATGTATGTAAGAAACACCATCCGTTGCAATGAGATTCAATTGCAAAATCCATGTGATCTAGAATGTGTAGCCTTGAATATGACTCTTTCGCCTCAGATGTCCTACACCCTTGTAGTCATTTACCAACAACCTTCCTCAAACATTAGCTTCTATAAAGAACTTAAGACGGTATTATGTCAACTTGATTTTAAGAAAGAAATAATCATAATGGGTGACTTCAACTTAAACTGGGAAGATAAATCCTCAAGAATGAAGCTCAAGCAAATTACTGATGGTTTTAATCTGGTTCAATTGGTTAAAAGTCCAACACGCGTAACAAATAGCACCAGTACCCAAATCGACCTTATATTTAGTAACAGACCATCAAGGATCATAAAATCATTCAATATGATAACCGGGCTATCGGATCACAATATGGTGCTTATATCAAGAAAACTCACTTGCAGGCGGTTTACAAACCCTTGCAATGAGGAATTTTTTGGTATCCCGAAAAATAAACAAGAGGACTGCAAAGCAGCCATAAAAAACATAAACTGGGATGAGCTACTTCCTGAAAATGATTTAAAAATGACCAGTCAAATTTTTACTGAAAAATTGAAATCTATAGTTAATGAATTTTCTATTGGAATTAAATATAAAAACAAGAAACAGGGTCTTCGCTGGGTGAATGAGAAAGTCCTAAAATTAATGAAGGAGCGGGACAATGCTTTAAAAATAGCTATTAAGTCAAAGATGTCCCACAATAGGCATAACTTTGTTAGGCTAAGAAACAAAGTAACTAGTGAACTGAGGAAAGCAAAGGCGGACTTTTTCCATCATAATTATTGAAAATTCAAATGGTAACTCAAAAGCCATATGGAGTCAGATTCAAAAATTTACCGGTCAAAACATTAGTATAACTAAGCCAATTGTACTAAAAGCAAATGACACAATTGTGAAGTGTCCAACCAACGTGGCACAGGCCTTTAATCAATACTTTGTTGAGTCAGTAGACACTATTGCCCAAAGATTTGCAATACAACAAAATAATCCATGTACAGCTAATACTACAGAGCCAGCACTAACACTAAGACCAGTATCAGAGGATGAGGTTATAAAAACAGTTACATCTTTTAAAACCGTCAAGGGCTAAGGATGTCTATTGTATGGATACACTTATGCTGAAAGAGATCCGCTCTTCAATAATTACCCCACTAACACACATAATCAATACTTCACTGGCCCAAGGATGGTTTCCAGATTCATGGAAGCTTGCTGTTGTGGCCCCTGTATTTAAAAGTGGTGACCCGCTAGTTACTTCCAACTATAGGCCCATCAGTGTTGTACCTGTAGTATCCAAGGTATCTGAAAAACTGATTAACACACAAATCATTGACCATCTCAACAATAGCTCCTTTCCACTGCACTCAATGCAATTTGGATTCAGGGCCAACTATTCGACTGAAACAGCTACAAGTTATTTCATTGAAAAGGTTAAGGCATCACTGGATAAAGGGGGGGTTATTGGGGCTGTGTTCCTTGACTTAAAGAAGGCATTTGACACAGTTAATCATAAAATCCTATTGTATAAATTTCGGAATTTCAATTTCTCTTCAAGCTTGGTCAACCTTATCACATCTTATCTCTCACTACGCTCTCAACATGTCAAAATTGGTACCTATAAATCTGACCCACTTGGTCTTTCCACCGGGGTCCCGCGGGGATCCATACTTGGCCCAACCCTTTTTAGCATATATATTAATGATCTACCCTCTGTTTGTGGAAAGTGTGATATTTTATGGTATGCTGATGATACAGTTATTTTTACTCATGGTAAGACTACTGAGGAGGTTGCAATCAAGCTAACAGATGTGCTAGTGAAGGTTACATCCTGGCTTAACCACTGTTGTTTGCAACTGAATGTTTCAAAAACAGTTTGTATGTTCATTACCAAAGGCTCCCGCATAGACGCAGAGCAAGACATTTCCATTTCAGGACACAGACAAATGGTTGTCTCAGAATACAAGTATTTAGTGTTACTGGAAGGAGAGGACAGGACCCAAATGCAACAAGGAGGCGGCAGGCAGAAGCTGGTGCACAGCAGTTTATAGTTAAACAGTTCAAAGAAAAACGTCGGGAGCTACTGGCGTTGACGAAGTCCCGGAACCACCAACAAAACAAAATGAGAAGTCCAACATAAAACGGTCCAAAACACGTCCGGAGATCTGGCAACACAAAAACAAGAAAGCAGGACAGGGAACAGCAAGGGAGTAAAGTCACGGGGAAACAAACAACAACTCACGAGGAGATACAGAAGGCTGGCAGGAACATCCACACAAGGACACAACATAAGGATCTGGCAAGAGACAAAGGAAACACTGGGGTTAAATACATGAGGTAACGAGGTAATGGGGAACAGGTGAGACATCAGGTGGATCACATTAGGGCGGGGCTGGACAATCAGAGAAACAAAGTGAAGCTAAACAAGACTAGACACGACAAGACAGGAAGCTGACTATCAAATTAACAGGAAGTAGAACGAACAGACACTTACCGGGAATCACAAGACAGAACCACACAGGACCGGGGAGAAAACCAAGAAACAAACACAGGGAAGGCCAAACGGGGAAAATAACCCCCAACAAAACCCCAAACCACAACAATTTAGGAATGCACTTAGACTCAAACCTTGCCTTCAAAACCCACATAAAGAGGGTCTGTAATAAAGTAAAGTTCAGTCTGGCCAATTTCAGGTATATCAGAAACCTCCTATCAACTGAGGCAGCGAAGCTATACTTCCACTCATTGGTCCTCTGCCACATCACCTACTGTCTCAGCTCTAAAACCACTGAAATCATTATAGAAACAAGCACTGAAAACACTAGGCAAAAAGCCATTTCGTTACCATCATTGCCATATCCTAAAGAAGTATAAACTGCTCAGCTGGGAAAACCTCATAAAATACAGAAATGTCTGCTTAGTCTATAAGATCATGCACAGTTTAGCTCCTCCTCCTTTGTCTGGCCTTATCAATTTTAACTCAAATGCAAATAGAGTTACCAGAGGTGCAGCAAGGAGGGACTGCACAATCCCACTCAAAACATCTGCATTCAGCCAGGCCGTCTTTTCATTTAGAGCATCACATCAGTGGAACTCGGTACCACCATTAATTAGAGGGTCTCCATCCTATTACTCATTTAAGAGTAATATTAAGAAATGGATGATTGAAAATCAACACTGTCAACACTGACGCTGGTCCCATCCACCAACAATAACTGTATAATCTTTTTTAGATTTTATTTGTTAATCTTGTTTATTTGATTGTTGTTATTTAACATTGTAATTTTTAACCTTTTGTCTATTGTATAAATATCTACATTGTATTATAACTGTTTATTATTTTAGGATGTTTATTATTTTAGGATGCCTATTAACATCTGGCTAGGGGACTGCCGATGAAAATTAGCCTGTGGCTAACTCGGGTACGCTTACATTTGCTTTGAATGTTGATCAGTGTACATTGTCCCCTTTTCAAATAAACAAATAAATGAAAAAAAAAAAAAAAGGGAACCCGGCAGAACGGTTCAATAGAGCCCTCTTGCAGATGCTCAAGACACTTACTGATAAAGAAAAAGAGCGGTGAAAAGATCATCTCCAAGGAACGGTGCATGCTTACAACTCACCTCGTCTCCCTGTGGACTTATTGTTTGGTCAAATGGCTGAGAAAACCACAGTATCACACAAAAGTTACGCAGGAAAATGGGCTGAGAGAATGACTGAGGCATACAGGATAGCCAGTGAAAACAGTAAACTGTCAAGTGGACGAGGCAAGTCTTATTACGACAAGAGACTTAAGGGTGTGATTTTGGATCCCTGGGACAGAGTACTTGTTAGGAATCTCATTGAGCAAGGGGGCCCGGGGAAACTCAGGTCATACTTGGATAGGAACATCTATGTAGTCAAAGAACAGGTAGCAGACAACCGTGTGTATGTAGTCTACCCTGAGACAGAAGAGAAACGTTAGACCAGAGTCCTATACCGTAACTTATTGCTATTAGTTAATGACCTAACTGTTGAAGCCCCGCCAAAAAAGTTAGGACATGTAGCAAAGAGACAAACAGTACAGAGGCATAACCATTTTAGTGACAAAACCTTGGGGAAACACCCAAGTGACACAAGTGATTCAGAGTCAGAAGAAAGCACTACAAGGTATTGGTTAAGGTTTCCTTAGGAGAGAGAGCAGGAAAGACAGAACACTTACCATTATTTACCTTCTATGATCCAGAGGGATCCAGTGCCCACAGAAACAAACAGGCCTCAACAGGGAAGAAATACAACTTACCGTACCTGTGTGGGGAGAGAGACCTGGTCCCCTTCCAGATAGGAAGCACCACAATCCGAGAGATAGTCAGTCTGTGACACAGTCATTACCTGATTCAGGGCCACCCGAGATAGACAGTGAAGGAGATGATGAGTCTGTAGCCGTTGGAGATGCAGAGAGATGTTTGAATGATGCTGAAGCAGACACATCCACTCAAGTTAGAAGGTCAGCAAGAGAGAGAAGGCCAAGGCAGATGTTCACATATCAGACACTAGGTGAACCATCACTAAAACCACGCCCCGCTGTCAACACAGTCACCACACTCACCTCACCTTACATACCTGCATGGCCAACGCCTTATCATTTACCGCAACTAACAGGTGTTGCACCTTACATCATATAACCTTACATCAGAATCAGAAATCAGAATCAGAAATACTTTATTGATCCCCGAAGGGAAACTCTGTGTTACAGTTGCTCAGATATTAGAAATATAAGAAATATAAATAAAGAAATAAAGAAGTATAAGGAGTGTGAATATTTACATAGTATATTATGATACAGTATTGACATAAATAACATAATTAATGTGTTACAATGGTGAAAAGTAATAATGGTGAAAAGTAATAATAATAATAATAATAATAGTAGCAGTTGAGTATTGCACACATTACAAGCCAGTGTTAATGCACAATACAGATAATATTGTCCAGTTTCAACCCCTCTAAGTGTCTGTGTGTTAGAAACTTGTCCCACACATACATCACACCAGGGTGGTGTTAAATGATTAAACTCTATGTTGAGCTTTTTCTAGAATTTAGAGGTTTTCAAATGTTAGAAGCCATTTCTATTTTTGTCAGGGAGCGTGTGATGGCCAACGATGTGTGGTCATGTGGTTTCATTTTGGATGTTTTGAATAGTAAGTACGTGATGTACATTGTTTTATCAGAGCCTCAGTTCTCAGTACTGTCTCATAATTTTCCTGTTGTTTTCAGAACAACATTTTAATGTCACCACAGGCCTGGGGCCTGTTACATGTACACATTTCATACTTACATTATATACAAACTGTATGGCGTGGCTATACCACAATTGCATCATGATAATTGTAAAATCACTAACCTGGTAGAAAGCTGTCCATTAGGATTACTAAGCATGGGGCATTCCTTCCAATTTATCTTGTCACAACAGCAGAAAAACTGCCAGGTGTATTAGGGCAAAGAAATTCTCCGTGGTAGTGACACAAACATTTTCATTGTTATCAAGCTTTGCCATCGATGGCAATACCTGGTCCCACTTTCTGTCGGCATACATTGGCATTTCCACATATACACCGTAAGTCTGTGTTCGTTCTGATTTTCCACTCAACCTCAGTCTGTTTGGCATTTTCTCTTTTAGCTTCCAAAATGTGTAACTCCTCGTCTGTGTATTCTGGCTCAAAAAGATATGGTTCTGGATCTTGGTCTTAAGTAAAAATCCTCTGACAATTCCTTGTGGTTAGAATATGGCTGTGTCCATGTGACCTTGTTATTTCTACACCCTGTGACTATGCAAATCACACCATGTAAATAGGAACATGTTGGCGTTATTTTGTCACTTATTGGGAGCAGGAGGCTAGTTGGAACCAGTTACCTGTAAGATCTATGCTAGGCTAAGCTAATGCTGGGGGCATTAGACAGTTACAGCAGCATGGATATGAGAAGGGTCTGTATCGACTTGTCTAACTCTGGGGGACACAGTGAATAAGCTAAAGTCCCAAGAAGTTGGCATGTTCCTTTAAGGTAAGATTAGAGGACTAAAACTGTTTACAGGTTTGGGAGCATAAAACATGTACATTTACATTTGACTTAAGCCCTGTGATGTCTTCCCATGAAAACTGAAAATCAACACTTTTACTGATGCTTTTTATCAGTGTTTGTCTTTTTTTGACATTACGTAACACTAACTTATTAACTTTAGTTTTACAGTTCTTTTTGGTATTTATGGTCAATAAACCTCATTTATAGGAGATTACACCTAATGTTTGATTTAGAAAAGCAGAAATTAGGAATTATTTTGAGTAAAATTAAAGGAATGGATGTCAATGGATGATCACAGACTGGAATATGTCAACTTTAACTCAATACTAGTTAAAAAAAACTTGAATAACCCCATAAATAATTAAAGTAGAGATTTGTACTTGCCAAAGAGCATTGTGTGGAATCAATAATGTTATTTTGGGGAATTAAAAAGAACATTGATATAGAAGATATCAAAAACATGTTTTGAGTTATGTTGGAAATACTAAACTGTTTTAACCAAAGACAATTTCAGAAACTTGAACAATTCAGATTTCAATTGGAGCCTCATACATGCATTCTGGCCTCATTGTTCTTTGTTTTTAATTTGGGCATGGTTAACAGGTGGAAAGCGAATCTTATCTTCTACTACAACTACTACACTATCCCATTCTATATACTATATACACACACAATACTGTACTGTTGATGTACATTTGCATTTCTCTATTTGGCCTGTCTATGCATATTTCTATCTTTGTGCCGCTGCATCCCCTGAACCTGTGGACTAAAAAGTGCCTAACATTCATTATCCGGTTTATATTTTTAGGCCATTGGACATGTTATTACAGGGATTGTACCAGTAATGACATGACAAATGGCCTTTAAATATACATAGGATAAGAAAGGTTGTCCAAAGAGGAGACTCATGTGCATTACTGCTTGGGAAACAAGTCTTTAAATGTTCAGAGTAATCACATCTCTGCATCATTACAAATCAATGACTGTAGGAAAGTCTTGGTGAATACATCAACAACTTCTTCAGGTGTTTATAAATTTCTTTCATTTTTAGTCCATACATGATCGGGTTAAAGAGAGGGTGATATATTACTAGTTGTAAAAACATAATTAAACGCACAGTATTGGAAAAATCTGTTTCTAGTCTAGCTAGAAGTACATCATATGCACTCAAACAGGAAAAGTTGATCAGAACCAACAGGTGGGGTAAACAGGTCTGTGCAGCTTTTCTCCTGACTTCTCTACTACTTCGATAGGTTACTATAAATATCCTGGTGTATGTAAAGAGTATGACGAGTACAGGGAGAGGTACCGTAATTACAAACACAATCAAGCCATATATGTTCAGCAATGCTGAACTCACACATTGAAGTTTGTTAAGTGTGCTGTTGCAAATTATTCCTTTCAAAACAAAGTAACAGAGTTTTTCATTATTAATCATCAATGGTGCCACTGATATCTGACAAGCAGGCAGAAGCCAAGCTAAAATCAAGAGAATATTAACAGTTGTTTTTCTCATGATAGTGTGATATTGCAGAGGTTTACATATAGACACATATCTGTCATAGGCCATGACTAACAGCAGGAAGAATTCTGAACCCCCTAGACTGTAACATATAAACCACTGAAAGAGACAGGCTGAATAAGAAATGATCTGTCGTTCGGATAGAAAGTCAATCAAAAGCTTTGGATAGATAGCAGTGCTGTAAAGAACAGAGTTGAAAGCTGCAATGAAAATGTACAAAGGCTCATGGAGGGATTTGTTAATCACTATGATGCACACAATGGTAGAATTACTGCAAATTATAAGAATATATGCTGTAAACATGATCACAAAATAAAGATATCTGTATTTCTGCACTTCCACATGCCCACCAAAAGTTATATATGTTACATTTAACTTGTAATCCATTAAGATTGTCTGAAACAAAACGTTAATTAATAAAACAGGTAAATTACTACTAGTCTGATATAACCTGAGATTGTCTTATTCAGTCATCAGCACCTGACCTTGAAACACACTGGTGTGGTCCAACAAACACAGAACTGGATCTGGGACCTGTTTGAGGTTTTTATCAGACTGCATCAACCTCCATGGATCTCATTAATCTCTCCAAAGGAAAAGCTACTAACATATAAACAACTTGATCAAACTCTGGAGGCCTGAACTCATACACGTTGTTAAACTTTGTTTGCTCAGATTACATCACTCTGTCATATTAGGAATTGCACTCTTAGGACATGTTTGGATCAAAGATTTTCAAAGTGATGTGTTGAAATTTGCCTACTACTACTACTACTCACCGGTCTGCAATTAGGAAAAGGCAACAAACAAAGATTGTGACAAAAAATATACTTCCGTGTAGCCAGGCTAACCCAGAACCAGCCCATACCTTGTGTTACGTACTTTGGTGAAAGTGGACTGAGACGACTGGTAGGCAGGAAAGGGTGAGAATGTTGCAGAGCGTTGATTTCCTCTGGGAAGCTGTCGTTCTGTGCTCGCCCGAGAAGGACTACCTCTGTGTCCAGTCGGTCTGAAGCAGACATATGGAGTGCGGCCGCCCCATGCAGGGACTGGTGAGTAGCCTTTAGTAGGTCGGACCAGGTGTTGCACTGTGTTGGGTCAGAAGTAGATGCATCAAAGGTAGTGGTCTGGCCAAAAAATTTGGATTTCCTCTGCTCACCTGTGTCTTCTGATTTTGCTGTGTGGATAACTGGCCACTGAGCAGGATGATCATACAGGAAATTAGGTCCATTCTTCCAGCGGGTAGGTTGACTCAGCTGATCTAGTGATTTTCTCCGTGTGATGTCATCCGCTGGGTTCTGCTCAGAGGGAACGTACCCCCAGCTAGTAGCATCCGTGAGCTCCCGATTTGCACCTATTCGCATCCCAACAAACACTTTATACTGAGACGAGTCTGATTGGATCCAGCTGAGTACAGTTGTGGAGTCTGACCACATTGTTGTCTGCCTAATAGGTATGGTGAGCTCAGTATGTAGAAGTTTGGCCAGTTGAGCTCCAGTCAGTGCAGCACTGAGCTCCAAGCGAGGCATGGAGAGCTGTCTCCGTGGAGCAACACGAGATCTGGACATGACAAATGACACAGCACATGTCCTTCCTTTCCTTCAGCACCCAGATAGGCGACGGATCCGTATGCCTTCTCCGAAGCGGCACAGAAAACATGCAAGTCCTCAGGAGAGCAATCAGGATCGATGCTCATTGGCATATAGCACTAAGGCATGTTAATGTGATGGAGATGAGATAGCTCGTTCTCCCATGATTGCCATACAGAGAGGAGTTCAACAGTGACAGGCTCGTCCAAGCCTTGCTCGTTCCTCCAGAGGGCCTGGATCAAAACCTTAGCTTGCGTAGTGTAGGGGATAATATATCCAAGTGGGTCATATTGAGATGCCAATACTCTGTATACGTTCCTCCGTGTGGGCTCTGTGGCTACTGCTTGACGGTGCTTGTAACCCAAGGGTGTCAGTTGGGCAGTGCCACCGGAGACCTAGCGTTGACTCCTGGGGGTCTGCTCTGTCCGCGGTCAACCACAGCTCGCAGCCCTCTGAACTTGCCTCTGGGGGGAGTTGCGCAATGACATCTGGTAGATTGCTTGCCCACTGTCTCATATCAAATCCACCAGTGGCGAGCAGGGCTCTCATCTTGTCAATAAGCTGTTTTGCCTGTGATGGGGAACGAAGATACTGTAGGCAATTATCAACATAAAAGCGTTGAGAACGGAGTCCAGTACCTCTTGGTTGTCAGAGCTGTTGTCCTTTGCGTGCCGTTGCAGTGAGTATATACTGTAGCACAGCAAGGACTGCAGGCAGTGCCAAAGGGTAGAACACGCCATTCATAGATATCAGGGCCACGGTCACTCTCCATATCTCGCCACAGGAAGCGCAAAGTGGTTGATCTTCAGGAAGGAGCCTGATTTGATGGAACATCCCGCGGATGTCCCCGCACATGGCGACTGGATACTCCCTAAACCTGAGGAGTACACCCAGTAGTAGTAGACCAAGTTTAGGCCCAGGAAGCAGGATGTCATTGATGGCAAGTTGCTGGTATTTGAACGAGCAATTAAATACTACTCGGGCCTTTCCGTTGTGGTGAACGATGTGGTGAGGAATGTACCATGATTCATTAGATTGACTTGCCTCGTCACTACTGATATTCACAACGTACCCAGCCTTCCCTAGCTTGTGTATCTCCTCCTTGGCGACCGTCACAGTAGCATGGCGCTACTTCAACCTTCTGTCTGAACACTGACTTTCAAAGACTCTTATGGTGATATGCTAGTGTATGTGACACGTGTTTGGCTGCCTTTCGTTGTGTTTGAATTTACCCATTATTCCACCCATTTCCATTGCCTGGTAATAGTCACGTAGCTTTCTAGGCGCACATTTTAACATCTGAAACTCCAGTGATATAAAGGTTAATGCTAAATACACTACTCCGTCCTTCTGTTTAAAACCATATATTTCACTAAAATTCGTTGGTTACAATAACCACATAACCATCCATTCTTGGTTAATCTGACATCTGTTTATTTAATTTAAAGTTAATTACAGTTATTCACTAGCATATGTGTCATCTTACCTGCGTCTTCTGATGCAAGTTGTAAAAGGGAGTGTGTTGTATGCATAGACATAATAAAGAGTAGACGCCGCATTGGCTGCTGAGCGCGAGATTTCCAGCCGCCATCTTGGACCGGTCATACTCGTTACATAGCAGCAGAAGATACAAGATGCCAGAGAACTGTGCAGCATATTCCTGCTCAGATCGGCGGATTTTTTTTTAATCTTATCTCTTTAACTCTGGGTTCTGTTAAGCATTTTGTATCTGTGTTTTGAAATTTGAGTTTTAATGGGAGATTCAACCAAGTAAATGTGCAGTTTAAATAAAAACTGCCACTTTCATTTCATACTGCTACTTTGAATGAGTACGCATGCTTTGTTAGGGGTGCAAGATATGTCAACGCAGTATCGTTACACAGCACACCGTTATATAAGTGAGTATTATGGTATGACCTATACGTTATTCTGGGTGTCCAAAAGCAGCACTGTATGTATGCTTATGTTGTTATTACATTGGGATTGTCTCGGGTTTAGTTGGGATTTGTTTGATAAGACTTGCACGTTACTCTTATAAGATATTATATATATAATATATATATATATATATATCAAACCTTGCTAATGTCCTCTGCTTATGAGTTTCAAACCTGAATATCGTTCGGTACTCCTCATCTCCAAACCCATTTGGACATAATGAGTCCAGAAAAATAGCCTCCCTCTTAGAAACTAATAACACCTGTGAAGTACATATGCCATAAATGCCAGCTATAGGTCAACCGTCTGGTTTAAATAATAGAGGGAACACTAAAAACAAATTTACTGTACACAAAGCATGTAGGCTTGCTGTTTTTGACTTCCTACTCCATGCTGGCAAAACGATAAGGTCTTTTGACTCCATGGTCTCCTATTAAGATATAACAATGTTCAGCTCTTCATGGACATATCTTCACTTAAAGAGGTGTATCTGCTGGACTAATGTCAACACATTATGCAACTTACTGGCAAAC
>NC_048417.1:26368184-26382184 GCF_013103735.1 Etheostoma cragini | reverse complement strand
TCCTGTGTAGCACTTTGAGATTCCTTGGAATGAAAGGTGCGTTATAAATAAAATATATTATTATTATTATTATTATATTTAAATTGCTATGCCACCAAGTAGGATTATTACAATACCTTGTGACCGAAAGTAGGGCCTCAGCCGCGAAACATTGACTTTATGAACTTTCCCTGACATAGCAATGCCTGCCACACCCTTCTTTGTCAGGGATGTGAGGGTGAATGGCCCTTGGTGGAGATCTTCTAGACAATTTCCTATCTTCACCTTCTTTTTGGGTCCCTCAATTAGGACCTCATCCCCTGCCTTGACTGAGTACTGGCGCACCCCTTTCCCTTTCTTTGCCTCAAAAGCTTTTTTTTGTTTTGCCTGTGCCTTTTCAATGTTGTTCAGTACCTTAACAATAAAAATGTATACATTATTATGCAAACATTATTATTCACATTGAACATGCCATCCACACAACTCTGAACAAACCTTTTCATTGAGGGCCTTGACTCCACATAGTTTAAGCTCTAACTCTTCCTCTGGGTTCGCCATTTCAAATGCGGCGTCTGTCTCACAGGCATTTAATGTCTCTGGTAGTCGGGGGTGCCTGTTTTACATTAGAAAGTACGGGCTGTACTTGGTGGATCTCTAATTTGAAACAAAAGTTTTTGTTAGATTGCTTTGAACCACACAATAAAACTCGTAAAACATGTGATATGTTTCCTAATAATTTTGAATAATAACCTGTTTTGCAGTGTTAATCCCATAAACAATGGCCTGCAGGTGGACGTCCCAGTCATCCTGGTGCTGATTCACATATTTTGTGAGAGTCCTCTTCACATTCTGATTAGTTCTCTCATCCTTTAACATACAAAGGAAATAATACATGCACTTATGTGTTCATTGGATAAAGTTGACTTTACTGTTTTGAAGGATGTTATGATGGCACACTTACTTGACCATTTGATTGGGGGTGGTATGCACTTGTAATGGCATGTTTGATATTCAGGGCCGTGAATATATGTGCATTAAGCTGTACATAAGTCAGACACATAGTTATTTTCAATATTTATTGGCCTCAGAAATTACCAATGAATACAACGTGAATTGTGATGATGCCATATGACCTGTGTGAAGGAGGTGAAGGAAGAGAGTAATCGGGACACATACCTCATTAACAAATGCACGACCCCTGTCTGTGATGATTTTTCGGACCATACCAAAAGTATACAGTTTTGGCACAAGTGCCTCAGCCACCTCAGTGTTGGAAGCAAACTTCAAGGGTACAGCAATGACCCACTTGGTGAACAAGCCTGTCACCGTGAGAACATACTGATGGTCTTTTAAGGTCTTTTTTAGTGGACCAATGAGGTCCATACCGACCACCTCCCACAGCTCTTTCACCTGTGTAGATATGTAATAATTACCACATCACCGTATACATTTCTTGTTGCATAAAATGGTACAACGTAAGTCCTACCTTAATAGGGTGAAGGGCAGGAGACACAGTCTTCATGGGGTCATTTTTCTGACATATGTGACAGCTTTTGACCTGATGGATACATTTATTATTTAAAAAGATATTAACTGAAGTCAAACAAAGCCACTAATGCAATTCATTGCCTGAAAGTCACAGTGTTACATTCCATGAGAGCTAAAAACAAGTATCCAATCTCCCACATCTGCCTTAATGCTGTCCCAATAGTATCCCGCGACAAACCTGTCCATGGTCGTCCTCACGCCCCCGTGGTTCCCTGTTCCAGGGTTGTTGTGGCACTCCTCCAGGACAGCTTGCTTCTGCTCCTCAGACATCACAACCAGCCTCATGTTTTGCACACTGGGGCCAGTGTAGAATAACTGACTTTCTGTGATAGACAAACAAACGTTTTTTAAGTAATGATTTTGTTGCTTTGTTTCGTATTACAATACAGCACTTATGTGCATGTGTCTTTGTCTGGGATGCAAACACGTGTGACAAAAAAAGCGTGAAATGATTAAATGAAATGACTTAAAATGTTTTAAATTTTAATGCTCGACACTAATTCACCATTCATAGATTTGGCAAAGCATTACACGTTCATCACCCAGTTGTGGTGTAGGCATATGTCTTAAGTGATTGCCTTCAACTGTCTGGGACTTTGATTCAGAAAGGTCCTATTGTTCTCTTCAACTCTGACTAAACTTTCCTGAACAGCTTATGACAAAGTAGTCATAAACGGAAATGTGCGAAAAGATCTCTTGTACCACAAACATTAACAAGTACCAGTGCTAAATAAAAACTGGTGTATCGATTGACGTTAGCAGCATAACATTAATGCTTATATTATTTCACATCCCAAAACTGACTTAACTTACCTCTTATGACAAAATTGACTGCCATTCTCGTTATTTTTCTTTTAAATTCAGGATCCACCCGACCGTCAATTGAATATTGACTAAGGGCAAGGTATTGAACAAAATTGTCTGACATTTTGCTTTTGTTGCATTCAAGCGCGGAACAGACGACAAAAGAAATGGAACGGACCGTGCAGGGTCATGAATGGTTGTAAAATAAGACTATCAAATTGCGCATGCGTGGCAATTTTGCGCATGTGCAGGACGGATCGTGCAGTGTCGTGAACCCTCGCAAAACCTATTTATCATCTGCGCATGCGTGAACATCGTGCGCATGCACAGAACGGATTGTGTAGGCAGGACGGATCGTGTACCGACAGTGAGACTTCAGTTACTCGGGAGGCCTACATGAAGTAAGACGTAAGTCTGTAGAGAGCCTGTGACCATTGTAGACAAAAGTCAACTGATATACGGCTGTATTTTTGTATTTAGTTGTTTTACTTTTTTGACTCTTAAGTCTATTTCTTTTCTGTTTTGAAAGTCTTTGATTTTTATTAGTGTTTTTGATATTTTTGTATTTCGCCGTGTGGCCTTATTTTGGGATAAATGAACCATCCCATCGTCAATCAAAACCACATTTCTGACTCCTCATTCCAGGTACCATTCTGCAACTACTGGCAACATCTACCCACAACAGACTCCGCTGGACATGACTGAGTAGCGAGACTCAGCTCATCTGCAGTAAATGCATGGTGGATGTGGTATCTCACCTGTGTGATGGCCTGGGACGACACCTCGAATGAGACAGGAGCACCTTTAAGCTTCACAACATCCTGTCGAATGGTTCTAAGAGGCAAAACTTCTTCCTCCTTGGAGAGACCAAGATGTTTGGCGGCTGCTGGAAGAATAAGTGTTCGTTCAGAGCCGTCATCCAGTACAGCGTGTGTATTTAGGGCCTTGCCTCCATTGTGAAGCTGAACCGGACTACTTTCAGTAGGACACAACTAGAGTTGTTAAATAGGTGATGGGTTGGTGAATATGGTAGGACTGTATTTGGAATGATGAATAGAAGATGGGTGTCTCACTGGGGTGTCGGTCAGAACACAAAGGAGTCAATGCAGTTCAATCCAGACCAGAACTTTACTTGGGGTGAAGGATTTACACAGCACAGCACGGCAGAGTACACAGTTGGCAGATAATGGCTATATGTGCATATAGCTATCTATGTTTAGGCAATCAGGAATATCTCTGTCTTCATGCATGTGTGGTAGAGTAGGTTTGTGTGTGGTCTGAAATAAACAAGAATAAGCAAGAGATAACATTAAGATTAATTTCTCACCATCAAATTAGCTGCATCATTTACATTAATACAGGCTAAACTAACATCTCTCAACTATAATGACTATATCTAATGGCACAACAGCATTAACTAATGAAAGGCAATACAACACGGCCACCTAGTGGCCAACAGAAAACATTAGACTGCCCGCAAGGGCTCTGGAATGTTCCCACGAGTGTGGCCACTTATCGATTCAAAAATGTGCCGCCTTTTACACCTAGCATACACCGTGCGGAACAGGTCTAGTAAGGCACAATAATGTAACACCTGAATGTTAACATAGATAAATCAGGTTACAGTTTAAGTGAAAGTGAAAGTAACTGCCGTACTGGTGCTAAACATTATCTAACCAAACTACGTGACAAACTTAAACATATCTCTCGTACAATGCTCAAAGGCGTCTAAACACAAAAGGATTACGCTAAATAACTCACTTCTCAGCAATGACGCACACATTGCACACACATAGCCGCTGTCACTCTCTGTATCGCTGCGCATCTATCTCGAGGTGATGGCTGGAAATGTTCATACTGACGCATGCGCACTGGCACGGTCTTTCCAACAAGAGTGGCTAGCCTGGCCCACATATACCATACTGGAGATTGTGCTAACTGTGAGGATACTCTGATTGGCTTTGAGTGGAACCTCATGTAGGACAATGAGGTGTTGCTCATTACAAGTGGAGCATGGTTTCTTTAAGGTACACGTTTCTGGTTTGTGTCCGCGTCCACATCTCCAGCATTTGTCCATCTCCTTTATCCAGTTAGCCTTCTCAGTTGTGTTGAGTTTAGCAAATTCAGAACAGGCACTGAGGTAGTGTTTCTGATGGGAACAGTAGGGGCAGTACGGCTTAAAACGCTCTCGCTTCTCAGAGGGGGATAGACCTGGCTTGGGATTGGCTCTAGATGTGTCATGGCTATGAGGGGGCTCAGAAGTCTCTGATTGGTTGGTGATGTAGACACTGGCAGTCTTAGACTTCTGGGGACTTGTTGCCTTCTCCTTACGCTCTATGTGGGCAGGTTCCATCCTGGATGCTTTAGTAACCCTCCTTGATACCTGTACGGCCTGTGCTTTTCTCTCCAACCACACAGCAAAGTCAGAGGGTGTGTATGTACTATCGGTGCCACTGCAGATGATCCCCTGAGATGTGCAGTACTCAGCAAAGCGGTCTCTGCAGCTGACTAAGCAGAGTGTCTACACGAGAGCCACATCTCAGCTCGGCACTGAAGGGACGCTCCATAGTGCCTAGCAGCCCCACCAAGGTACTAACAGCTGATGAGAAATCCTAAAAAAGGCTTGTGCCTCACCTGGCTTGATAGTAGCTGTGCAAACAACCAGACAATACCGGATAGTAATGGAAATTACCACCATTTAGAATTGTTAAGCATACAGGTTTCATCATTTAGTTATAACTATTGACCACTACATGGTGCTCTAATACCATAAATGAACATAACAGCGGCATGTGGATGATGCGCTGAAATGCGTTTCAACAAACAAACCAGCGACTCCATCGCAAGTGCAACAGCTGAACTAAATCCTCAGCAGGATTGTAATTAAACATGTAGAACGCTGTAGTAACGGGCATCTATTAATAAGTATCAACTACTGTTTCTGAACGGTACAGACTGCAGCACGTTCTTAGCATTACGGTAGACATTAGCATGCTGTCCTGAACTATTATAAGAAAGATACTATCATGTTGACTTACACAAACTAAAATACATGCTAAACTAGCATAAACAAAAAATTGTGCTCTTACTTTCTCAATAACGCACACGGCAACACAACAAAAGGTTACACAAGTAATGTTAGGAGCAGCTGTGCTCAGGTCCCCAGCGAAGTACAAAAAGGAAAGGTGAAACGGCGCATGTGCGCAAATGCGTGAGTCCAAGCAGTGACGTATGCTCGTCAGTCTGGCAGGGAGTTTTCCACACTGTCCATGAATATTACAAACCGGATTGGTGACAAAGCTAAGCCCTGGTGGAGGCCAACCCTCACCTGAAATGAGTCTGACTTACTTCCGACAACCCAAACACAGCTCTCACGTTGGTCATACAGATATTGAATGGCCCTGAGAAGGGACCCCCTTCACCCCATACTTCCGCAGCACCTCCGTCAGTATCTTCTGGGGGACTCGGTCATACGCGTTATCCAGTACCACAAACCCATGTAGACTGGTTGGGCATGCTCCCAGCCTCCCTCCAAGATTCTTGCGAGAGTAAAAATCTGATCCGTTGTTCCACGACCAGGATGGAAATCCTAAGCACTGGAAACTTTGAACATTGTCCAATCAGATTCAATGCCCACAGCCTCCACAGGGATGCACGAAAAGCTCCGCCGGAGGTGTGTGTTGAAAGTCTGTTGGACAGGGGCCTCCTCCAGACGTTGCCAGTTTACCCGTACTACCCGTTTGGACTTACCAGGTCTGTCCAGAGTCTTCCCCAACCCCCTGACCCAACTCAAAACCCGATGATCAGTTGACAGCTCCGCCCCTCTCTTCACCTGAGTGTCCAATAGATACGGCCTTAGATACGATGAAACAATTATAAAATCGATCATTGACCTTTGGCCTAGGGTGCTCTGGTACCACTTACACTTATGAGCATCCCTACGTTTAATATGGCCAATCCATGACTAGCACAGAAGTCCAACAACAAACAACCACTCTGGTTTAAATCAGGGAGGCCATTCCTCCCAATCATGCCTCTCCAAGTATCTCCATCATTGCCCACATGTGCGTTGAAGTCTCGCATCAGGTCTATGGAGGCCCCAACTGGAGCCCCATACAGGACTTCATTCAAGGTTTCCAAGAAAGCCAAATACTCCAAACTCTTGTTTGGTGCATTTGCACAAACAACAGTCAAATTCTATCCCCGCCACCCGCAAACGTAGGGAGGCGGCCCTCCCGTCCACCAGGGTACAGGTGTGGTAAAAACACTGGCACTTTTGTCCAAAACGACCGAATCAGCACAAACAGAAAGTAACATATAACAACTTTAAGGCCCGCCAATTACCCGATTAACCCTCCAAGACAGCCAGCTCTTGTAGGAGGAGGCCTACGAAGCCACAGCAGGGAATTGAATGAAAAACCTTGGAGCCAGCAAGCTACACGCAGATAGTGACACGTTTAAAATTAATTTGAGATGGTGCAATGAGACAGGCCTGCCTAGTGTTGAAGCTAAATCCTGCTCCATTCTCAGGGTTCATTCAATTAGTAGTCAAAATCTCAGATGTTGATGTGAATCCATTTATTACATAGGATATCCTGAGACAAAGTTACCTGGATCAAGCTGTCGCAGCTCTCCCCTTCCTTTGTCTGACTCTTTGGCTCTTCCACCCCTAGATTTATCCACAAAGGGTGGGGTCTTCAGATCACAGTGATGTCTTTGTGTGCTTATCAGTTATCTTTTCAGTTGGAATGTGACTTAAGGTTTATGACTCTAAGTTCATGAAATAATCAGTGGGGGTAAAAGGCTGAAACCAGCCTCAGGGAGCATCCCTAACAATCAATTCTACTTCTGACACATTTAGGAGATCTGGATTATAATGAAATGTAGCAGAACATCTTATATTATAAAACAGAAGTATTGCAAAACAACTTAATATAACAAACAATGAACTATATACTTATAACAACAAACTTAATGCATGACCAACATGTCTTCATATGTAGGTCTTCTTATGCTGAAATAATGCTTTTACCTTTTAGCTTGAATGTATAATGCTAATCACACACAATGTTTAAGCACATATAAAAAATGTAATCCAAACACCAGCTGTTTCACAAAATGATTGCAAAAATTTACAAAAAATATGTAAATGGAATTTACTGTCTAACCGAGATATTATCGGACAGATTGGCGGTGATTGCTATGGACCAAGTACACACAGTGATGCAGTTGTAAGAGCAAATAATGTGGAACCACGGATCAGCAAATTTAAATAGCTCCCAAAGCTCTATTTTAAGATCATTTAACTTAATTTAATAATTAATGTGGCCTTTCATTTTTGAGGGGTCCAAATGTTCCACCAAAACAACTTCCTTGCGCAAACTATTTTGCAGAGCAAACGTTGCTGTGTCAAAAAACTTAGCCCCTCCCACAACAATTTTGATTGGTTTAAAGACATGCAAATAAACCAAAGCGTTTTTTTCCCTGTCCTAGAATGTAGCCATGTTGTAGCCAGACCGTACTCCACAGCGCTGTGGAAATGGGTCTGGCATTGTCTGACTAGGCTCATGCAACAAAAGCATATTGGCTAACAATAGGGAAAGACTGTGACAGACCTTCAGTTAGCAGCTATTGCAAATTGATTTCCACCAGGACAAACCCCAGAACTTTATTTTTAATTGACATTTCAAAATTTTTTGTTTGATATTTACTAACTTTTGTTAATTTTATTGACACAAATCTGAATCCATACTCATAGGCCTTTTTGGTTATTTCATATCCTACATCATTATAATCTTATCCTTATTTTAAAAACAACTTGGCAACTTGAAATCCTCAGTTGCATCAGCTGTTCGCTCGTCCAGCAGAGCCGCCCCTTAAACAGTAATTGTTTGATTATTTTCCAGTGCGCGATAGCAAGGAGAGAGAGTACTTCTGGGGATTGAGTGGACCGAGTATGAGGGAAAAGCAGGACGCAGTTTTGGAGGAGCTACAGCTCAGTGCGCAGCAACAGAAGTAAAGGTTGTTTTATCCCTTAAAACGTAGTCTTAACCGCTACTGACGGCTCCGTTAAACCTCTGAACAATCACTGGAAACTCTGGATACAATTCTCAGCCGTTCACCGAGACCCCGCTAAAACCCGGACTGGATTTTGGACTGAATGACAAAACTAATTGACTGACTGATTAGACTAAAGGTCTGTAAGTGTACATTTATCTTTTCATGAAATGTTATGTTGGTTGTATATACGGTTGGACTAGGACTAACAAGATGCCTTGAGCCCAAAATAATTTATGTTTCTTTTCTATTCCACAAACGAACTGAGTTATAAAAAAACCAGAGGTGGAGTTTTTTGCGTGATTTTTGTGGATCTTTCGTTTTCTTTTTTGGGTATTATTGGACATTACGATTATTCTGTGGGACTTTATTCTGAGTGTTTTGCTTAAGTTTTTCTGTTTAAATATATGAACATTTGATTGGATTCTTGAATTGTGTGATGTTTTGCTGGGTTTATTCTTTTGTTTCTTTAGGGTGTACATTTCTATATATGCACGCTTGTGTGGTTTTGTTCTTTACCCTACATATAAAACGCAAACAATATACACCTGTACTAGACTAAAACTATCTTCAACGTCAGGAGAGAGACCTTGTTGGCACCGCTGGACGATTTAAAACAAACAAACCATAAAAGGGATCAAGACAAACTGTCACAACAAATCTGAATCCATACTCATAGGCCGTCTTGGTTATTTCATATCCTACATCATTATACTCTTATCCTTATTTTAAAAAAGGGCCACTCAATCCCAACAAACTACAAAATAATATTACCAAGGAATGAACAGTGTAACATATAAGGTCAACTGTTGTGAGACCACATTACCATCAAAAACACCTAAAATCCGATCAACTGTAGTTCATCCATCCATCTTAATCCGCTTATCCAGTATCGGGTCGCGGGGGCAGCAGCTTCAGTAGGGGACCCCAAACTTCCCTTTCCCGAGCCACATCAACCAGCTCCGACTGGGGGATCCTGAGGCGTTCCCAGGCCAGGTTGGAGATATAATCTCTTCACCTAGTCCTGGTTCTTCCCCGAGGCCTCCTCCCAGCTGGACGTGCCTGAAACACCTCCCTAGGGAGGCGCCCAGGAGGCATCCTTACCAGATGCCCGAACCACCTCAACTGGCTCCTTTCGACGCAAAGGAGCAGCGGCTCTGCTGCGAGCTCCTCTCTGATGACTGAGCTTCTCACCTTCTCATCTCTAAGGGAGACGCCAGCCACCCTCCTGAGGAAACCCATTTTGGCCGCTTGTACCCTTGATCTCGTTCTTTCGGCCTTGACCCAGCCTTCATGACCATAGGTGAGGGTAGAATAGACAGTCAGAATAGACTTTACCAGGGACGCTGAGAAGTGTGGTACCCCTGTAATTGGCCCACACCCTCTGGTCCCCCTTTTTGAAGAGGGGAACCACCACCCAGATCTGCCACTCCTTAGGCACTGTCCCAAACTTCCATGCAATGTTAAAGAGGCAACCAAGACATCCCCTCCAAACCCATAGCTTTTCAGTATCTCCATCATCACCCACGTGTGTGTTGAAGTCCCCCAGCAGAACTATGCAGTCCCCTACTAGAGACCCATACAGGACTCCATTCAAGGGTTCCAAGAAGGCAGAATACTCTGAACTCCTGTTTGGTGCATATGCCTCTACCGGTCTGGTCTGTTGAAGCCCCTGACCTTCGCTGCCAGCCTTACGGCAATGCACCCAACCCCATTGGTTCCTCCCACAGGTGATGGGCCCATGGGCTGGAGGGAGAGGTGCCACTTAGCTTTTTCGGGCTGTGCCCGGCCGGGCTCAATGGCAAACCCGGCCACCAGGCTCTCGCTTACGAGCCGGGGCCCCGGGCTTCCACCGGGCAGGGTCCCTCGATCCCTTCCTTTTTTTTCCCATAAGGTAACAACACAGCACTCAGGTTCATAGGGACACACAAACCTCTACACCACGATAAGGTACTGGTTCCCAAAGTGTGGTCTGAGGATCCAAAGTGGTCCCTGGGGGGTACATGGGGTCCCCAGCAAAAGGAAGAATGATCAGAATGTATGACTATTTTAATCATGGATTTCAAACACCTACCTTCTGTCAAATGGGGTCCCCTGGCCTAATTAGTGTCAGTTTAGGTGTCCTTTACTGGATGTGTAAGAGTTTGGAAACCACTGTTCAAGGTTATGATATCAATGGCCCAAGTTTTATTGGCTCCCAATCAGCCTAAAAAAGCAACATTTAATATTCTAACATGTGCTTTAACATTTACTGTGTGAGAAATAGACTTCAGTTGAGATACATTTACAAATACATTTCTAGCAGCATATCTTGTAGCTGAGCAATATATGGTTTGTTTAATCTGTATTTAAAGATTTAAATTTTTGCAGCAAGAATCTGAAGGCCCATATAAAGAGGTCTTGTGAAAACACAAGTAGTCAGTGTGTGACACACCGTATCTCCCTTTGGACCCCGTGTACAGGTTTCTGCTCTGAGTGTGACAGCACAACAGGATAAAGGTCCAGCTGCTGCCTCAGTCTGCTGTTGGTCAGGGCAGGTATGCAATATTGACCTTTTTCCACCTATGTGTATATTCAGAGCCTTTGCTGGCCAGCTGCTCAGTTCCCCTGTGATGTGGCCACGAGCCTGGGCTGTGCAGCGGGTCTCAATCTCAGGGGACCCACCTTCCAGAGACTCAGCGGACGTGAACAGAACCCTAGCTGATGACTGTTGATGAGTCTTCAATGACCGTTCTCCCAGAGTATTTTATGACTAGTCTCTCTGAGCCTTCATAGACTGGCCTCCCAGAGCCTTTGCTGACTGCCGACCCAGAGTCTTTGCAGTTGCCCGGTACCTCAGAGACCGTGCCGGTACTCAGCACCTCAGAAACATTGCCGTTGTCTGGCATCCCAGAAACTTTGCCTTTGTCCGACGTCCCAGAAACTTTTCCTTTACTTCTTTCTTTCCTTTTCTTCTTGTGTCCTGTCGGCGGCTCGGCCAACTCTGGCCCCCGTGTGTACACTGCAACCATGATGAGGAAAATATATATGTACGTTATTTGAAGACAAAATCCTAAGAAGTAATAACAATTTACCTGGAGGAACGTTAAGTAGTTTCTGCCAACTGTCAGCAGCAGACAGCAGAAGATAGCTAAACATATACATCGGGGTGTGAAAGTTTGGCCACCCCGGGTAAAAAAATTGTAATAACACGCATAAAGAAGCCAAGAAAAGATGGAAAAAATTTCAAATGGCATCAAATGAAAGATTAGACATTTGTATAATATGTCAAAAAAAGTTAGATTTTATTTCCATCATTTACACTTTCAAAATAAAAGAAAACAAAAATATTCTGCCTCAAAAGGCACCCTGCAGAGTTTCTAGCTTGCACCCCCCCTTTGGAAAGCTGAGACCTGAGAGTGTCATGGATTGCTCTCAATCATCGTCTGGAAAGACCAGGTGATGTCATTCTCAAGGTGCCCCAACAATCAGCACCACGGCTTCTTCTAAGCAGTTGTCTATGAAACCGAAAATATTTGACGTTCACAAAGTAGGAGAAGGCTATAAGAAGATAGCAAAGTGTTTTCAGATGTCAATATCCTCTGTTCGGAATTTAATCAATTGAATTGTGGACAGATGAGATTAAAGAAGAACGTTTTGGCCACAATGAGCCAAGGTACGTTTTGAGAAGAAAGAGCACAGGATATAATGAAAAGAACCTCTGTCCGACTGTTAAGCATGGACCAGTCATGCTTTGGGGTTGTATTGCAGCCAGTGGCACAGGGAACATTTCACGAGTAGAAGGACAAATGGATTCAATAAAATGTCAGCAAATTTTGGGGGTAAATGACTTGATGCCATCTGTGAAAAAGCTAAAGTTAAAGAGAGGATGGGTTCTACAAATGGGTATTGATCCTAAACACACCTCAAAATCAACGGTGGATTATTTCAAGAGGTGTAAACTGAAGGTTTTTCATCATGCATAATTGAAAATCTATGGATAGACCTTTAAAGAGCAGTGCGTGACAGACAGCCCAGAAATCTCAAAGAACTGTAAGACCTTTGGAAGGAAGAATGGGCGAAGATATCTCAAACAAGAATTAAAGACTCTTGGCTGGCTACAAGAAGCGTTTCCAAGCTGTGATACCTGCCAAAGGGGGTGGGGAACAATACAAGGTATTGACTCTGCAGGGTGCCCAAACTTTTGCAGACGGCATTTTTTAGTTTTCTGTTATTTTGAAAGTGTAAATGATGGAAACAAAATCTAACATTTTATCTAATCTTTCATTTGATGGCTTTTGGAGATTTTTTTATCTTTTCTTGGCTTCTTTATGCACATTAATACAAATGTTTTAACTGGGGTGCCCAAACTGTCGAACTCTTCTGTGTATATGTGTATCTGTGTATATATATATATACACTCTGTATACACAGTGTATATATATACATATATATATATATATATATATATATATACATACATACATACATACACACATATATATATATATACACTGTGTATACAGAGTGTATATATATGTATATATATATATATATATATATATATATATATATATATATATATATATATATATATATATATATATATATATATATATATATATATATATATATATATATATATATATATATATATATAAGTGTTCTTCCATATGAACAAAAGTGCCATAACATTTGTTCTGCAAAAACTTACCAGCAATTTGTTTCTAAAGTAGCAGTTAATTAAAATATTTAGTATCCCACTCAATTTAAACAATGTATTTATCATGTCCAGAGTTGAATTTCATCTGGTTGGAACGTGTTGCATAAGCGACTCCTTCTGTCCATGTTCTTCTGTTGTTGCTCTAACTCTGCAGCACACACAACTTTTCTGCACTTTGCAAGGACACTGTCAAACGCGCTGTTAAGTAGAGACACTGTGACAGAACACTGGAGACCGTGCACAAAGCAGGGGACATGATCAAAAGGCAGAAGACTAGCAGCGATCATATTTCTCTCTATTTGTACTATCTGTGCTAACTGCGGTGACTTTATTTAAAACATTCCACTGCTGTGCAACTTCAATAAGGTGTCCCACGCATGTTTGTGCATAATGTCTCTCCTCTGTTTTCAGTCCACTCAGAGCATGTGAATTACTACAAGATATATCTGGTTACCCATTGAGTCCAGTAGTCATCAGTTAATCCAGTAGTCCCTAGTAAGAGAAACAGCGGGTGCATGTTTTGCAGTCCTTTCCTTTTCCTACAACTGGGAGTCTGATGGTGCATGTTGAGGGAATCTTATACCTGCCGTTGTCGTTGCGATTCTCAGACCGATGTCCTCCACAACCCTAGGGCCAAAAGTCTGTAGCTATCCACGTCGCTATGGCATCTGTTAGCTTCTCTTGCCTTTGTTAATCTCTACCTACCCCACGCTGCATCTAACCTGCCGAAGCCTCGTGCCACTGTGTGTTTCGTTGAATGATTTGCTGGTATCAACTGTCAAGGTGATATTTCAGAATGGAAGTACTCCGGTGATAAGAAAATTTAACTTTGCAGTATTTACAAAGCCTGTGAGCAAAAAACTTTTACAATAATGAAGAAATAATAAAAACTGCATTTACGCGCAATATA
>NC_048417.1:26364845-26368084 GCF_013103735.1 Etheostoma cragini | reverse complement strand
CAAACAGTCACACACACACACACATACAGAAACTGACATACACAGGCTCACACACGCGCACATGAACGCACGCAAAATGACACAGACACACACACACACACACACACACACACAGATACTGACATACACACACAATCACACACACAAAAACTGACATATACACAACACACTCTCTCACATAAACCATGCGTTATACAACACTAAAGGAGACGACCATGCACGTGTTATATGACGCTAAAGGTGAGGACCATGCGCGTGTTGTTTGACACTGTATCCATCCTTCCTGATGGATACAGACACTAAAGAAGACAAAGCGCATGTCATATGACACTAAAGGAGACAAACAAGCGTGTGTTATATGACGCTAAAGGAGATG
Source organism: Etheostoma cragini (assembly GCF_013103735.1). NCBI lineage: Eukaryota > Metazoa > Chordata > Actinopteri > Perciformes > Percidae > Etheostoma > Etheostoma cragini. The sequence goes on along the minus strand of NC_048417.1, from coordinate 26,367,708 downwards.
ACCAAGCGCGTTTTATAAGACGCTAAAAGAGACAACCAGGCGCGTTTTATGTGACGCTAAAGGAGACGACCAAGCGCGTGTCATATGACGCCAAAGGAGACGACAAAGCGTGTGTTATATGACGCTAAAGGAGACGACCAAGCGTTTGTCATATGTTGCCAAAGGAGACGACCAAGCGCGTGTTATCTGACACTAAAGGTGACGACCAAGCGTGTTATATGCCACTAAAGGTGACGACCAAGCTCGTTCTATGATGCTAAAGGAGACGACCAAGCGCGTTTTATAAGACACTAAAGGAGACGACCAGGCGCGTTTTACATGAAGGAGACGACCAAGCGCGTGTTATGTGACACTAAAGGAGACAACCATGCGCGTGTTATATGATGCTAAAGGAGACGACCAAGCGCGTGTTATACGACACTAAAGGAGACGACCATGCGCGTGTTATGTGATGCTAAAGGAGACGACCAAGCGCGTGTTATATGACGCTAAAGGAGACGACCATGCGCGTGTTGTTTGATGCTAAAGGAGACGACCAAGCAGATGTTATATATCACATAACAACAACAAATGCACACTGACCAAACGTCCGTATTTTACGCCTTCAGAGTAAGAACTGGTTGATGGCGAAGAGACACAAAAAGGGGAAGCCCATTTCCTTGAGCATTAGAGGGAAGGACGCATTGGTAGACAATCCTGTGGAAGAGCTAATACTCAACTACACATGGCTGTTTAGACAAGTAGGCATGGGTGCTGCTCTTCCTGATGGATACAGACACTAAAGGTGCATTTTGAATCATGATCTGAAGTCCCTAGCAATGGCAGTACATACAACCAAGAGGAGCGTTTTCCATCCTCACACTTAAATGGAACTGTGGCTCATTTCTTAGATTTAGGCAGCAAAACTACTTGGTTTGATTTAGGCAGAAAACTCTACTTCAGTTTAGTAAAAGATAGTGGTTTCGGTTCAAATCTGTACATAGGTTAGGTTACTTAAAGTAAAAAAAAGAAAATCTGCGTTTACTTATACAAGTAAGAAACTTGTATTAGATAATACCACCGGTCTCCTGGGTGAAAGTCCCGACGGGAGTACAACAGCCAACATTTTGAAATGGAAAGATTACGTAATGGAGCACATGCTCAAGAAAAGAGGTCAAACAATACTGCGACCTCAGATCTCAAGAGTTTGATTAGGTTCTTCATATATTAGTGACTATGTTGGTGGGAAGATTAATGAGATCCTTGGAGGGTGAAGCAATCTTATGAAGATGTTCCACAGCGTCAAACAGTTCACTTTCTGAATTGTGGAGATGAACACACACCAAGTGACTATCATGGTCAGAGACTTAGAAAGAGGGAAAGTGAGAGTTCCTTTCAAAATTTAATTCATAGACGCTGTGTATAAAATCTGGCTGTTTTATTACTGAACATCTCAACATTAATGGATCAGTTAAATGTAACTTATATAACTCTGGATGGGCATGTGGACGTTAACAAATACAGATATGTTTATTTTTTTATTATGTTCATAGCATATATTCTAATAATCTGCAGTAATTCTATTATTGTGTACCTTATCTGGTTTCACCAAAACCTCCATGAGCCTATGTACATTTTCATTGCAGCTTTGTCAGTGAACTCTGTTCTTTTCAGTACTAATATCTACCCAAAGCTTTTGGTTGACTTCTTATCTGAAAAACAGATCATATCTTATTCAGCTTGTCTCTTTCAATTTCAAGTATTTTATACTTTAGGCTGTTCAGAGTTCTTACTTTTGTCAGCCATGGCCTATGACAGATATGTGTCTATATGTAAACCTCTGCAATACCACACTGTCATGACAAAAACCACAGTGAGTATTTTCCTGTTCTTTGCTTGGCTTGTGCCTGCTTTTCATATTTTAGTCCTAACGACATTAAGTTCTGAAGCAAAACTGTGTGACTTAACTCTAAAAGGAATATTTTGTAACAATCCAATTTACAAACTTCAATGTGTAACATCAAGAGTAATTACTATATTTGGTGTAGTCTGTTTAATAGATCTCTCAATTCTGCCCATGCTTTTCATAGTTTTTACATACAGCAGGATATTTACAGTAACCTATCAAAGTAGTAGAGAAGTCAGGAGAAAAGCTGCACAGACCTGTTTACCCCACCTGTTGGTTTTAATCAGTTTCTCCATTTTGCTTGGTTATGATGTTACTATAGCTCGAATAGAATCCAATTTTCCTAAAACTGCACGCTTAATAATGACATTACAAATAATTTTGTATCATCCTTTGTTTAACCCTCTCATATACGGCCTCAAAATGAAAGAAATTTCTAAACACCTCAAAAGATTGTTCTGTTCAGCCAAAATGATTTGATGTAATAACACTGATTACTAATGCACAGGCACTTTTTCTGAAATAATCATTCTGAGATTTGAACTGTTGAAAGGTACAGTAAATACATAATACTGTGTATATACTCAATACTGTGTACAAACAATACAAACAAAACATTGTGAATTTACACAATACTGTGTATTTACTGTTAAAGAGACTCTTTGTTATGGGAAGAGCAAGGTGTCTTGATTTTGAACTTTGTAATGGTAACATTTGTATGAATACAAAAATAATCTAAAAAATCTAAGTTCTTTAAAATAACATTATTTGTTGTTCATCACTGTATCTTTTTTACTTTCACTGTAACATGTTCTCATGTAGACTGTTTTCTGTATTTAACGTTACTTTCATAAATGTAATTAGCAAACCTGAACACTGTCTACCTGAGATGACATTTACATTACAGTTTTTCTCGATTGTTTACACACATTTTCTGAAAGAATGCCTCATATTCTCAGAACACTACACACAAATAAA
>NC_048417.1:26363214-26364745 GCF_013103735.1 Etheostoma cragini | reverse complement strand
TACTGCAATATTCTAGTGAGAGTAGATTTCTTACCTATTCTCATTTCGGAAATTCGGGATGATGGATGCTACAGTGTAACTGATCACATTTTGGCTGTACTCTTTGCCAATCAGCGATTACAGTCCTTGGCCTTTCTCTTCCTCTTCATCTTCCTCCTCGTCTACCTCCTCCTACTACTCTCACTCCTCTGGCTCTGACTCTGTTTCCAATGTTGGCATCCATTCCTCCAAAACAGAAGAGCTCACCTTTTGCCGTTTTATGCTAAAGCTCTGACTGCTAACTGTAAAATTGCGTGATGGGTGTTTGCCCTTTTGATGAGTCAGTGTGCATATTTGAATGGCAGTGTGTTCCTTGTGAAGACAAGAGATTTTCTTCATGAAAATTGTGCCAAAGGCAGAGAATTGTGTGTAGTGTTTTGAAAAAAGTGTGTTTTAGAACAGCAGTCTGAGTGTAGAGCAGGAATTGTGCTTGTAGTTTAGCAGAATTGGTTCAGGGGGTTGGTGACTTAGTTACACGTTGTGGTCATTGTGTCTCAAGTACCAAAATTTGTGTGTAAACAATTGAGAAAAACTGTAATAGCATTGGCTCTGGGTACCGTGATCAAAATAAATTGTGACATTCAGCAATATAAATTGTATTGTATTATTGCTGATGCATAATGTGTTAAGACCACACTTAAAGTTTGAACATGCCGTTCACTTAATAGATAATCAAAGTTTTTTTGAGTAACAGTGATATTTGTTGTTCACCACTGGATTTTAGTTCTTCCACAGCAACACATTCTGACTCAGGAGTAAATCCTTATTTTTCACTTCAATCCATGACTTTACTATTGATACTCAACTTGCGGGGGTGTACGGTACTATTTTCTAATTCACAATGAAAATAAATAAATTCACACTGGGAATTTCATTGTACATCTAAATAAGGTAGAAGAGTGCATGAACAACTTGTCTGGGCTGGACGCATTAATTTTGCAGTCGTTAAAGGTAGAGCTCATTTTAATGATTTTATATACTTCTGAGTAGTTTCATCTAAGAAAGTACATAATTTATTCTGTATTTTTCTTTTAAAGTTTGTTTCTTTGGGCATTTCTGCCTTTAATCACCAGGACAGCTAGGACATGAAAGGGGAGAGAAAGTGGAAAGACATGCGGGAAACCTGCCGCAGGTCGGATTTGAAACCTAGGCCTCAGTGTGTAGGACTAAACTTCTTCATATGGATGACATTGCATTTACTTTTTCTGATTATATTTTGTATTCAATATATATCCTGTGATATGACACCAAAACACAGCAGTGAGAGGCAATTGATCAATGGGCTCCTTAAGTATTTCAGAAAGAGTATAAAAGCTGACTAACTCCCACCTTTCCTGTCTGTCACTACAAATAAAGAGAAAAAACTGAAGGCTGGAAATTATGTACTCTTGGACATGACCCAAACATCTGTAGTAGGTTTGCGGGGCCCGGTTCACATCTGGCGCATGTGTGCGTTTAACTCAAATTCTAGAAAGCTGGTTAATTTAGGTCT
>NC_048417.1:26357302-26363204 GCF_013103735.1 Etheostoma cragini | reverse complement strand
TACTTTTTAATTTGCAATGGTTTTAATAAACCTTTAAAATGTTAAAGGAGGTCAAACTATGTTAACAAAGTCCTCAGAAAGTAAATCTATAAAGTAAAGTTGGTATTGTTTTTCAGTGTGTGTGTGTGTATGATGCAATCTATTTTAACAACACCAATTTGGTGTCCACAGAAGCCCACGGCTTATGTAAGGAGACTGTAATGAGTGTCATTAGCGTGGATGGACACCATGCTAGGCCTTGGGGGACGGCGGGGCTTACTGCAGCCAGGTAATTATCACCCAGTGGTCACAGGGTTCGGCCTAAGGGGACAACTGGGACTGGAAGGGCTTTTAACAAGTAGCAATTATAAGAGTAATTGGTCAACAGGTCTTTTATTCTTCTTCTTATGAGAACAATTAAACACATCAGCCTGAGTACACTTTAACAACAATCTTCAATCTGTAAAAGTAACATTGAAGCAACACCATAAAACTTCAGAAATGATAAATAACAAGTAATTCTTCTCCTACCAGTGAAACGTTTAATTAAAGTGACATTACTGAGTCATTTTGCTGACTTTAAAAATAAACTGTTATACTACAAGTTAGACACATACAAGTAGAGTAGGAAGAAGTACTCAGAGCTTTTATTTTAATAAAAGTACCAAAAATACTCTGTTACAAGTCCGGCATTCAAAATAGGACTACTCGATTATGGAAAGAATTCTTTTGGTTAATACTAAAATGATTGTTAGTAACCACGGTTACTCTTTGACTTTTGAGAACATGTTGCATTTATTGAAACAGTGAAACAAATCAACAGCAAAAAAACCTTGAACTGTTAAATTAACCTTGGTACTTTTCCCTTTTTAACTTTAATTAGTATTAATTATATGGGTGCCTGGATGGCGTAGTGGTGGAGTGCACACAGGGTCACTTTCCTGCATGTCACCCCCCTGTTCATGTCTTAAGAAAAAGTGATTTAGCCTTACTGAGTTCATTCACACAAAATAAGAGTTTAATGCAAGATGTAATGTGCAAATTACTTTAATAATAATAGTTTTCTAGATAACATTGTTTATGTTAAAAGTTAAAGTACAAAAGAATCAGCATCAAAATGCACTTCATCTACAAATACTACTCATTATTACCTCATGTACAGTATATTGTATGTATATTGTATCCTAGTATTTCATCTAGTGTGTATATATATATTGTTGGAGCCATTTCATTGGTTGACCAGCATGTGATGCTGGAGGGGTACAAGTTTATTTAAATGTGGCCTAATTGGGTCAGCTGTTTTGCGCACAGCAAGGTCAAAGTTTTTTGATGTGGTTAAGCGTGGTTAAGCGTGGTTGAGCATGGTTTAAGTGAAGGATAAGGATTAAAAGAAGACCAGTTATTATGTTTGATTACTTTTGTTTTTACTTTAAAATAAACGGATTGTCATATCCAATGTACGTTTGAAACTCGTGGACAAGTAATTCATTGACAATTCCTTTTACCAAGACACGCATGTACACGGATGCCACGCGTCAATTTCCGACCAAACAAACAAATGTGCGCCAACATAAAGTCAAAAAACTGACTTCATTGGACGATGTGGACGGGCATCGGTGCCAGGCAGTGGACCATTCATTGGAGAGCGTGGGCAGCTGGTAGCGTTGCAGACGGACATCGCGGGTCAGTACCGGGCAGTGGACCACTCATTGGAGAGTGTGGACAGCTGGACGCGTTGCAGACGGACATCGCGGGTCGGTGATGTGCTTTGTGGGCATATGAACGTGGTTACGCGGAGAGGCGCGGACTGGAAACGAGGTGCAGCGACGCAAAAGCGACAGCTGAGGACAGTTGTTTTGGACCAAGGCCAAGTCATTAAGCTAAACGGTAGCGCTACCATAGAAAGTACATGTCCATTAATAGGTAAAATGTGCACACACAAGACAACTAACAGAAAAAATCCAATGCATTGGTGGGTTTTGTGTTTTGTATTTGTGTGAAAAACTTTGCTTCAAGTCTATAAAGTTTGAGTCAATGCTTTCTTTGTGTTGTAAATGTTTGAATGAAAAGGTGTGGTTAAACAAAGGGTAAAATGGAAGGCGAAGAGGTTGAGGGTGCGGCCTCTGTAAAAAAACGACCTGAAAAACTCACAACAAAGGCATTGCTTTATAAAATAGATGGCTTAGAGAAACTAAGAAAACAACACTTAATAAAGCTGCCAACTTAAAAGAGACAATACTGGAGCTGATGTATGAAACTGGTTTTGAAACCCAAATAAACAAAAACTTCAATAAATATCAAATGTTGATCAAGGACGCAAAGGATGCATAACAGACTCTGTTAGAGTTGTTACCTGTGGAAGAAAAGGAAAAAACAGGACGTTTGGTTCAAGGCAAAACTTTTGAGTGTCAATGAATTTTCCCACAGTGTGACAAAACGTTTGGCAAATGAGGGAGCCACTGGAGATGAGGATGTTGACATTGACCACAAGGAAATGAAACCAATGGACAGTGTGTCAAATATTGGATCAAGGGTTTTGAGTCGATCAAACAAATCTTCAATTGAAATTGTACGTGTACAAGCAGAAGCCAAGAGAGCCGCGCTTCTGGCGCGCGCAGCAACTTTGAAACAGAAACATGCAATGGAGAAGGAGGCGGAGTCATTGCGCAAACAAATGGAGCAATTGGAAATGGATGCTCTGATTGAAGCCTCGGGAGCAGAAATTGCAGTTTTGCAGGCGTTCTCAGATCAAGATGGAATGGAATCCTATTTTGAAAAACACGTGGAAAAATCTACTGCCGTTTCGGATTCAAAGCTCAAAGAGTCCTGGAAGAAAAATACAACCTTACCCGTCACAAGAGCAAGAAGGGAAAATGTTGAGCTTGCAATCAACCAAAATTCTACAATACAAATTCTGCAAAGACAAAATGAAATATCAGAGTTGTTTATACAGCAACAAAGGACAAGTCAACTACCACCAAGCGAGATACCAGTGTTTGAAGGTGATCCTTTAAAGTTCAAAGTATTCATGCAAGCATTTAAACACTGTGTTGAAGAGAAAAGTGCTGCCAAAGGGGACAGCATGTATTTTTTGGAGAGATACACTAGAGGGCGCCCAATGAACCTTGTGCAAAGCTGTTTACACATGACTCCTGAAAGAGGTTTTGAAGCAGCCAAAGCTCTCCTACAAGACGACTTTGGGAATGAAACAAAAATTACGTCAGCCTATATCGAAAAGGTGCTCAACTGGCCTGTTATTAAGGCTGACATTGTGTCTTTGCTCCAGGATTACGCCTTATTCCTGCGTGGATGCAATAACGCAATGTCTGATTTGCAGGACATGAGAGAACTTGACATGTCTGCAAACCTCAAAGTTGTCATTTCAAAACTTCCTTATAAATTGAAAGAACAATTCCGGAGCCTTTCATGTGATGTCCGTGAAAAGCAAAAGCGCAAACCAAACTTCAGTGATGTTGTGCAGTTTGTGAAACACCAAGTCAAGATTTTGACTGATCTAGTTTTTGGAGATCTTCACACCACAGAAAGAGGAATGCATATCAAAAGGGTTGTGGATACAAAAAGTGAGCACTGATGGCCTGTATTCCTGTAAACGTGAACCAACTGGAAATACAAATGTTGCTCAAACCTTTGGAAGCCAAACTGGGGCCGGTAGTAATGGAATACTACCAATTCTTCCAGTTCAGGTGAAAGCAAGAAGGGGCAACAAGGTGATTCAGACATATGCCTTTTTAGACAATGGATCAACTTCTACGTTTTGCACAGAAGCTTTGATGCGAAAGCTTAACCTGGCTGGGAAAAAATCAAGGATATGTTTGTTAACAATGAGCCCAAAGACATCTGTGTCAACATACATTGTGAAGGGACTTGAAATATCTAGCCTTAATGATAAAAGGTATCACAGTCTTCCAAATGTTTACACACAAAAAACAATGCCGGTGAATACAACAAACATTATCAATAAGGAAAACCTCACAAATTGGTCCTACCTTGATCAGATTGACATCCCTGAAATACAGGCTGAAGTGGAGTTGTTAATTGGTACCAACGCCTCAAAGTTGCTGGAACCATGGGAAGTTGTTAACAGCCAAGGAGATGGACCCTTTGCCATTAAGACCCTACTGGGGTGGGTTATCAATGGCTCATGTGGAGATTTGAAAGGCAACCTTAGTGATGATGACTGTCCTATTGCCACTGTAAACAAAGTTTATGTGGAGTCGCTTAAGCTGCTATTGGAAAAGCAGTACAAACATGATTTTAATGAAAGAGATGCTGAGGGCAAAGAAGAAAAGTTCAAGCAAGCTTCAAACGTAGACCAATGGCTATATATCCACACGTCACAAAATCCTGCGGATGATGCATCTAGAGGTGTAACAGTCCACAAGCTTTTGAACGACAAGACATGGTTGTCAGGTCCAGAATTCTTGTGGCATGCAAAGGAAACATGGATGAATTGCAAGGTGGAGGCCACTATTGATGAAGGTGATCCAGTAGTCAAGAAGGAGATCTCTGCAAATGCAATAAGCTTACAGAACAGTGCAACCAGCCAGCTGATCATGTATTACTCTGATTGGAAGAGACTGAAAACTGCAGTATCATGGATACTGAAGATCAAGAAGGCTCTACTGGAGTTGAGTTGAAAAAGAAAGAAACTTCAGTTGCATACTCGTCTGGATCCCAATTTCATGGATCTGGAAATGTCGAAAGCCAGAGGCTTAATGGGACAAACTTTGTCAACTGATGGCAGAAAGTGCAATCATCCAATTCTGCCAAAAGGAAAGATACAATGATGAGATTTGCGCTTTGATGTCTGGAAAATCTGTGAAAAAGAGTAGTTCCATCTACAAGCTCAACCCTGTTGTAGGAGATGGACTATTGAGAGGCGGTGGAAGGCTGTCCAGGGCGGCTATGCCAGAAGAAAGCAAACACCCAATCATCCTGTCAGAAGATCAGCATATCTCAATGTTAATTCTCCGACATATACATGAACAGATAAGGCATGGGGGGAGAAGTCACATCCTCTCCAGGTTGGGAGAAAAATATTGGATCACACATGTCAATGCAGCGGCAAGAAAAATCTTGTCAAGTTGTGTGTTTTGCAAGCATCTCAAAGGACAAATGTGCAAGCAAAAGATGGCTGACCTGCCAAAAGAACAAATTACTCCTGACTTACCTCCATTTACAATTGTCGGGGTGGATAAAGCAAATTTTAAGGATCTCCTTTTTTCACCTACGTAATATTGCAAAAATCAGGAATATCCTGTCTAAAAATGATGCAGAAAAACTAGTCCATGCATTTGTTACTTCTAGGTTGGATTACTGCAATTCATTGTTATCAGGCTGCTCGGAAAAGTCCATAAAGACTCTTCAGCTGATCCAGAATGCTGCAGCACGTGTTCTGACGGGAACCAGGAAAAGATTGGCTTCCTGTAAAATTTAGAATAGAATTTAAAATCCTTCTTCTCACCTACAAAGCTCTTCATGGTCAGGCTCCATCTTATCTTAAAGAGCTCATAGTACCTTACAACCCTACAAGAGCACTACGCTCCCAGAATGCAGGGTTACTGGTGGTTCCTAGAGTCTCTAAAAGTAGAACGGGAGCTAGAGCGTTCAGCTATCAGGCCCCTCTCCTGTGGAACCAGGTTCCAGTTTGGGTCCGGGAGGCAGACACCGTGTCCACATTTAAGAGTAGGCTTAAGACTTTCCTTTATGATAAAGCCTATAGTTAGGGCATAGAATCGAATATTGTTAGGGAGTAGTAGTTCGTCACATAGTTGTCAGATTTATCTATTATATAATAAAACTAAAGGGAGACTTGGCATACAGACCGATCCGGTTGGGGAGAGTTCTAGCCCGACCGGGCTGGAGCTCTCTTTACCTTGTTTCTCTTGGTTTTGCTGTAATA
>NC_048417.1:26346724-26357202 GCF_013103735.1 Etheostoma cragini | reverse complement strand
GCTAGCGTACGTTAGGCCTACTCTCATTTAGCAACTATGTGGACAAAAGTTTAGCTTTCTGTTGAAGCGCATTACTGATTTTTACCTATTACAAGGTTCTATTTTACCATTTGTTTTACTTTTTCAAGTAGAACGGTTTATGGGAGTTTGTAGGGAGAAGCTTTTTATGCAGGTGGATGCAAAAAGCTAAAATGTAGCTATTTTAAATATAGTAATATAGTTTTTTAAAGATTATTTTGCTTTGAAGGCCTGTAGTAAAAACATGAGAACTTGCAACATATGTGGTAAAACCTGCAGGAATACATTTGCACATGTCAGGCACATGCAGACTCAGCTGATGTAAGGTTTCTTTGGCAATATTTATTGTATCTACAATGACTTTACATGCAATTCCATTCTTAATTTAGATACTGTTGTCCATGTTCTACGGATGTCTGCCACAGCAGCCGATGTTGAGCGCAATCTGACCCTCCCAAACAGTCCACGACTGATTCTGCTATATAAGTGTCATAAAAGCATGACGTGGAGTAGAGAACAAAGTCAGTCTGTCTTTATCTGTTTCCATCTGTCTAATTTCTTTTTCTGTATCCGTTTCCTAAACTTAAGTTTTATCATGGTCTGTCATTTAAGTAGTTCTCTCATCATTGTTTTTGCTATCTCAAGTTGTGGACACTCATTGACCTAAAACACCAGTTAAACAACAAAAAATAGCTTTAATGCCACACAAACACATCAAGTTGCACAAAACCTTACTGTTAAAAAAAAAAAAATCTAAATGTGGTGGCCTTTTCTGTGAACTTCTTATCCTCACATAAGGCCCTTGTTCCCATGTTTCTGTTGTCTGCATCAGTGGCTGCTGATGGAGTCACATTGGGACATTGGATGATCAGCATCGAAAGCCAGGTCATCTGTGAAGGCATCTAAAAAACCTTCATTACAGGGCTTGCTGTAGTTTCTGCCACGTACTGTGTTCATCCTGCAATACCAAGAAGAAGCTGCTAGGACATTGGAGTTTGTTCAAAGTTAAATTTTCTGCCAGAAATATTGTTTAAGTGTGTTAGATTTATTGAATTGTCATTTATTATAAACCATTCTATATTAACTTTTACAGTTGTTGCACCTATCTCCTGCACAGTAAAGCATACCCTCCTTCCTTTTGACACCCATCTTAATTAAGGAATGGGGCTGTTAAGACTGGCCATGTCACTCTCTGTGGTGTTTTATTGAGCAATGTGTCCTTCACTAACTGCCCAAAGCTAAAGTTTCCGAAAAACACCGTAACAATGTTTCCTAACTCCACCCTCGAATCAAAGTGTAATAGAGACTGTAATAATAACAACAGCTGATCTGTTGTAATCTTGAATCAGGAATGTTTTGTTTCTCATGCATATTTTACCAAAATTAGATAATTTTCTCATGATTATAAGACGCAGGGGTCATTATCAGATAAAGACATCTTCATTTCTTATTCAATTACTGTGATAGGATTCCATATTTAATGGAAATGATCTTTACTTACCATGCCTAATGTCATATATACTTTCTCTATTATCACATTTTATGCGTCTCATTGGGATTAATCCTGCAAGCGGAAGAAAGACCGGCCGAGGGAAGAAGACTTGGAAGTTGGTCCACAAAAAGGCAACAACGGAGAATCCCCTTGTGGCCCTTGTGTGATGGAATTTGAGTGGGGCTTTATTTAGCCAGTATAGATCCGTCCATCAGTCTCAGATGTCCAGGTTCATTTTTGGACCCACCATTGTTGAGAGCCAGTTTAATTGTTATTGTTAATGGAATGGTTGTAATTTAGTTAGCTTTTAAATGAATTTGATGCAGTGATTTTAACCCAACTGTTGTCTTTGGGTGAAGGAAGGAAAACAAAACTATCAGTAAGGTTGACTGAATGTGAATTGGCTTATAATCTGTACTCTGTGCTTTGCATAGAGTACAAGAAACAGTCAAACCAGAGCTTTTTGGACCTGGGGACAAAAATACAAAAGTTTAATGAATGTAATGTAAGCCATCATGTTGTGGTTTGGGGTTTTGTTTGGGATTAATTTTCCCTTTTTTGCTTCCTTGTGTTTGGGTCCCAGTTTCCCCCCAGTCTTGTGTTGTCGGTCCTGTCCTGTGTTCCCCTCAGTGTCTGCATGTTCTGCTTTTTGCTTTATGTCTTGTCTCGCCTAGTTTGACTTCCTGTGCTCGCCCTTTCCTGTAATTACCTGATGTGTTCCACCTGCTCCCTTGCCCTCTTGTCACCTGCCTCTTGTTACCTAATTACCTGGTGTATAATGTCTGTGCTTCCCTTGTGCCTCGTCAGATCCTTTTTGTCCTGCCTGTCGTCCTGTCAGCTTTTCCAGAGCTCATGATCCTGTCTGTTCTCTAGCAATTTCCTGTGACTGTGTTTGGATTATTTTTTAACTTTACGTTTTTGCTCCTGTGTTTGCTAGACTGTCAGACAATAAAGCCTTTTTTGAAGTTTCCACTACTCTGCGTTTGGGTCCTCCTTCCTCCTCACAAAAGAAGGATCTGACCAGTATGCACCGAGCGGAATAGCGCTTTGAGCCGCTCCACCTTCTACTGGAGCCAACGGCGGATTACGTGTCTGCTCTCTTTCGCCGAATGAATGAGGATGATCCCACCCCAACCTGGCACCTCCTGCTGGTACGGTGGGAAGAGGTGGACGAAGAGTATGGCCCCCTCGCGGAGCCGGCAGAGACCAACCCTCCCCGGGAGTCATCACTGACCAATCCTCCCCGGGTGTTGTCACTGACCATTCCTCCCAGGGAGTCGTCGTGGACCGACCCTCCCCGGGAGTTATCGCGGACCAGTCCTCCCTGGACCAGTCCTCCCCTTGGCTCAATTTTTTGCTCCTGTGTTTGCTGGACTGTCAAACAAAGTATTTTTTGAAGTTTCCTACTTTTATGCGTTTGGGTCCTCCTTCCTCCTCACAACACATCACTTGTCATAGTTCACATTCTGCGTTATATTGGTGTTTTTATGGATTTTGTAGACAGGGAAAATGTTCAGATTTAATAAATGCCTAATGTTGTAAGGCCATCTCTTGTCTGATGCATTTTTGTGACATCAATGTTTTACTATTATTATTTCAGGTTTTTTTCTTACATATAAAACTTATTAAATCATTAGTTTATATCAATGTGAAGATCATATTCTACAGTTTTAAAGTAATAAGTTAATGGAGAATGCTGTAGGAACTGTGAACAGTATAACCGTATAATTGCAACAAAAGAGCTATTACTGTTTATTTTCCATACAGCACAGTACTGTAAAATGTTTAAAGTACTAAACTGTTGTTGTAGATCACAGTAGGTTTACTGTAATTAAACAGGAATTTCTTTTTACAGTGTAGTCACCTCAAATGGTTTCCCAACAGTCTTGAAGGAGTTCCCAGAGATGCTCCGCACTTGTTGGCCCTTTGCCTGCGGTCCAGCTCTCCCCAAACCATCTCGATTTGGTTCAAGTCCGGTGACTGTGGAGGCACAGCACTACATCACTCTACTTCTTGAACAAATAGCCCTTACACAGCCTGGAGGTGTGTTTGGGGTCGTTGTCCTGTTGAAAAATAAATGATGGTCCAACTAAACGCAAACTGGATGGGATGGCATGTGGCTGCCGGATGCTGTGGGAGCCATGTTGGTTAAGTATGCTTTAAATTTTGTATAAATCCCCAACATTGTCACCAGCAAAGCGCCCCCACACCATCACACCTCCTCCTCCACGCTTCATGGTGGGAACCAGGCATGTAGAATCCATCCGGTCACCTTTTCTGCGTCGCACAAAGACACGGCGGTTGGAACCAAAAGATCTCAAACTTGGACTCATCAGACCAAAGCACAGATTGCCACTGGTCTAATGTCCATTCATTGTGTTTCTTGGCCCAAACAAATCTCTTCTGCTTGTTGCCTCTCCTTAGCAGTGGTTTCCTAGCTGCTATTTGACAATGAAGGCATGATTCGCGCAGTCTCCTCTTTACAGTTGTTCTCGAGATGTGTCTGCTAGAACTCTGTGTGGTATTCATCTAGTCTCTAATCTGAGCTGCTGTTAACTTGCGATTTCTGAGGCTGGTGACTCAGATGAACTACAATGTTAATAGTTGTGAAAATAAATTTGAACGTGTGTCCAAACTTTTGGCCTGTACTGTGTATGTAAAATGGGATGATACATTTCAAGGGGGTTATACTAAGGTGCTTTATAAATAAAGTTGATTTCCTACTTGTTGCTTATTGCAGCTGAAGGGAACATGATTATCATCATGTGTGGCAGTATAAGACCACTTTAAAGTCTTACCTTTTTGTTTTGCATAGCTACCAGGCGGGAACCCTGCTCTGAAACTAGCAGATTTTGACTTGTGATGGTGCTCGATATTAGCACCCTGAGGACATTTAGGGCTTAGTCCAGACCTCTGCTGGGGGGGTCCTGCCCAGACAAGTTTTTTATGCATTCACTGCTGTGTTTTGGTGTCATATCAAAGGATATATATTTAATACAAAATATAATTTGAAAAAATATATATATTGGCGCCCATGTGAAGATCCTATTTTAACGTCTACTAATGAATTGTCTTGTTCTTTTTTTTGTTTTTTCTTTCCTTTTCCTTTCTTTGTTTTCTACCTTGAACAGAGCTGCAACATTAATGCGTCCTGCCCAGACAAGTTTTTTGCAATGTTGCAATGTTCTACCTTATTTAGATGTACAATGAAATTCCAAGTGTGAATCTAATTATTTTCATTGTGAATAAGAAAATAGTACCGGACACCCCTGTAAGTTTAGTATCAATAGTAAAGTCAAAAAATAAGGATTTACCCCCGTGTCAGAATGTGTTGCTGTGGAAGAACTAAAATCGAGGGGTGAAAAACAAATATCATTGTTACTCAAAACAACTTTGATTATCCATTAAGTGAAAGGCATGTTCACACTTTAAGTGTGGTCTTAACACATTATGCATCTGCAATAATACAATTTCTATTGATGAATGTCAATATTTATTTTTATCACGGTACCCAGAGCCAGTGCTATGAATCCCAATGTCATCTCAGGTAAACAGGGTTCAGGTTTGCTAATTACATTGATAAAAGTAAAGGTAAATACAGAAAACAGTCTACATGAGACTGTTTAACAGTGAAAGTAAAAAAAGAAAAACAGCGGTGAACAACAAATATTGTTACAAAGTTAAAAATCAAGACACCTTGCTCTTCCCATAAAAAAACGTCTCTTTAACAGTAAATACCTAGTAGTGTGTATACACAGTATTGTGTATTTACTGTACCTTTCAACAATTCACATGTCAACATTTTTATTACAGAAGAAGTGATTGTACATTAGTAATCAGTGTTATTACATCAAATCATTTTGGGTGAACAGAACAATCTTTTTGAGGTGTTTAGAAATTTCTTTCATTTTGAGCCCATATATGAGTGGGTTAAACAAAGGATGATACAAAATTATTTGTAACATCATTATTAAGCGTGTAGTTTTAGGAAAATTGGACTCTATTCGTGCTATGCTGAGATCAAATACAAACAAACAGTAGAAACTGATCAAAACCAACAGATGGGGTAAACAGGTCTGTGCAGCTTTTCTCCTGACTTCTCTACTACTACGATAGGTTATTATAAATATTCTGGTGTATGTAAAAAGTATGAAAAGCATGGGCAGAATTGAGAGATCTATTAAACAGACTATACCAAATACAGTAATTACTCTTGATGTCACACATTGAAGTTTGTAAATTGAATTGTTACAAAATATTCCTTTTAGATTTAAGTCACACAGTTTTGCTTCAGAACTTAACATTGTTTGGACTAAAACATGACAAGCAGGCAAAAGCCAAGCAAACAACAGGAAAATACTCACAGTGTTTTTTGTCATGATAGTGTGATATTGCAGAGGTTTACATATAGACACATATCTGTCATAGGCCATGACTGACAACAGTAAGGATTCTGAACCACCAAAAGTATAAAATATGTAAAATTGAAAGAGACAGGCTGAATAAGATATGATCTGTTTTTCAGATAAAAAGTCAACCAAAAGCTTTGGGTAGATATTAGTGCTGTAAAGAACAGAGTTCACTAACAAAGCTGCAATGAAAATGTACATAGGCTCATGGAGGTTTTGGTGAAACCAGATAAGGTACACAATAATAGAATTACTGCAGATTATTAGAATATATGCTATGAACATAATAAAAAAATAAACATATCTGTATTTGTTAACTTCCACATGCCCATACAGAGTTATATAAGTTACATTTTCATCATCATCAATTAATGTTGTCTTAAACTAAATTTCTAGATGTTGAGTAATAAAACAAGCAATTTTCTAACAAGCCTGCATAAATTCCTAAAAAGAGCTCTCACTTACATGACAACACCAACATCCAACCTGTATTGTTGGGTCTTATCCATTCATAGATACCTGACCTTGGAAGTCACCTGGTGTTTGATCTTTACCAAAATTAAGAAAGTGAACTGTTTGAGTCTGTGGAAAGTTTTTATGAAATTGCTTTGCCCCCCCAAGGATCTCATTAAATTCTCCACCAATAGTGACTAATATATGAAGAACTTCATCAGACTCTGGACGCCTGAAGTTGCAGGCTTTTCTTGATCATGTGCTCCATTACATAATCTTTCCAACTTAGAATAGTCCTGCCAAGACCGGGGTGCATGTCTTGTTTGAAAATAAAAGCTAAAATCCTAAACGGAAGTAAATCTCATCTGTTAATTAAACCAGGTGTGAATAATTCACCATCATTTTTCAACTTCATGCTGATAAACAGGTTATCACTGAAGGCATCAAAACTGTGAATGAACATGTGGAATTATGTATTTAACAAAAAAGTGTGGAATAACTGAAAATATGTCTTAAATTCTAGATTCTTCAAAGTAGACACCCTTTGCTCTGATTACTGCTTTCACAGTCTTGGCATTCTCTTGATGAGCTTCAAGAGGTAGTCACCTAAAATGGTTTCCCAACAGTCTGGAAGGAGTTCCCATAGATGCTCTGCACTTGTTGGCCCTTTTGCCTGCACTCTGCGGTCCAGCACATCCTGAACCGTCTTGATTGGGTTTAGGTACGGTGACTTTGGAGGTGCAGCACTCCATCACTGTCCTTCTTGGTCAAATAGTCCTTAGCCAGCCTGGAGGTGTGTTTGGGGTCATTGTCCTGTTGAAAAATAAACGTCGGTCCAACTAAACGCAAACCGGATGGGATAGCATGTTGCTGCAGGATGCCATGTTAGCCATGCTGGTTCAGTATGACTTTAATTTTGAATAACTTCCCAACAGTGTCACCAGTAAAGCACCCTCACACCATCACACCTCCTCCTCCATGCATGGTGGAAACTAGGCATGTAGAATCCATCCGGTCACCTTTTCTCCGTCGCACAAAGTCACGGCGGTTGGAACCAAAGCTCTCAAATTTGGACTCTGACCAAAACAGTTACAATTCAAGTTTATTTATGTAGCGCTAAATCACAACAACAGTTATCTAATTGCACTTTCCATAAAGAGAAGGTCTAAACCTTACTCTGTGAACATAGAAGGAACATGGAGGCAGCAGGTGACTCCAACCACAGCTCCAGAGCCAGAAACACCTGCAGGAAAGATTTTCAGCACAGATTTTCACTGGTCTAATGTCCGTTCCTTCTGTTTCTTGGCCCAAACAAATCTCTTCAGCTTGATGCCTCTCCTTAGCACTGGTTTCCGAGCTGCTATTTGACTATGAAGCCCTGAATCTGAGCTGCTGAACTTGTGATTTCTGAGGCTGGTGACTCAGATAAATTTATCCCCAGCAGCAGAGGTGACTCTTGGTCTTCCTTTCCTGGGGCGGTCCTTTTGTGAGCCAGGTTCATTGTAGCGCTTGATGTTTTTTGTGACTGCACTTTGCATTCAAAGGTTTTGCAATTTTCCAGACCATCTGACCGTCACTTCTTACAGTAATGATGGCCACTCGTTTCTCTTTACTAAGCTGATTGGTTCTTGCCATAATATGAATTCTAGCAGTTGTATAACAGGGTTGTCGGCTGTGTATCAACTGCACAACACAACTGATTCTCCCAACCCTCTTAATAAGGCAAGAAATTCCACAAATTAACCCTGACAATGCACACCTGTGAAGTGAAAACCATTTCAGGTGACTACCTTTTTGAAGCTCATTGAATGAACAGCAAGGGTTTGCAGTGCTATCAAAAAAGCAAAGGGTGGCTACATTGAGGAATCTAAAATATAAGACCTATTTAAGAGGTATTTCACACTATTTCACACTTTTTTTCACAAGTACATAATTCCACGTGTTTATTCACAGTTTTGATGCCTTCAGTGAGAATCTACAATGTAAACAGTTTACAACGTCCACAGTACGAAAATAAAGGAAACACATTGAATTAGAAGGTGTGTCCAAACTAATGGCCTGTACTGTATTTACAGATTTTAACCCAAACCACCCTTTAACCCTTTAATAATTAAAGGTGCCTTTCTCGGCACTCAAGGACGCCGTACAAGGGAGATCACAAATACATCCGAAAATGCTTCTAATTTTCATACACCTTAAGTGAATGTAGCCTGGGCCAGGTGGGGTTTATGTCATCAAGTGGTACCCATCGTTCATTGGCTGTTTCGACCCTTAACCACAACACCCTCCCGATGGTGGGTCGGCAGTGGTGGCCAAGTCACTGTCCATCTTCCCCTTCTGGCTTCCAGCTCAACTCCTCTCTCCTATTCCATAACCAGCATGAGGCTCTTTTCCGCTACCTCCCCCTATCTTGTAAGCTGCTGCCTTTTTCTCCTTCCCTGTCATTCCAATGGCTGTGAGCATTCTCCACACTGTCTGAGCAGTAAATCCTCTACAGCCGACCTCGTCCGGGAACAGCCATGCCTGCCACCCTTTCCCCTGCAGTCATGTAAAAGGTCTTGGTATTTGGAGCTCTTCCTTTCAAAGGCCTGTTCACACCCCTCTTCCCATGGCACTTTTTTTCTTCACTTCAGTACCACATCCGGCCCCAGGGTTCTCTGAACAACCTGGGGGAACCGCAGCCTTCCTCCATGGTCACCCTTCATTTCCTATGATTGGGCTTTTTGTAGCAGACTGGTTTTTGTTTTAGCTGGGGATGGTGGCTTTTCCCCCTCCCTTATAAACTGGATAGTTGTTGTTTTCCTAAATGTTTGGCGTTTCTTTTTCCTCTCCTGCTCTAAGGTGTTAGCAAGTGTCATGAGCACCTTGTCATGGCGCCATCTATACCTTCCTTGGGTGAGTGCTTTTTTACACCCGGACAGGATGTGTGTCATGGTGCCCTTCTCCCCACAGAGCTTGCACAATGGGTCCTCTCTCACTTGTGCAGGTTTGTTGGGGTTGGGAGTGCGTCATACACAGATCTTTGCAGGAAGGAGATGCGGAATGGCTCCAGTTTCCATTGGTCCGCCCAGGTGACCTTCCTCTCGGGAAGATCCCACCTGGTCCAGGCTCCTTGGGAGGCCAATTCCACTGCCCTTGAACTTTGTCTTTCCTCTTCCAGTTTTCGTACCTCTTGTTGAATCATGGCTCTTCTATCACTATTTCCTGCCTTCCTCCACTGTTGGAACTGGGAGGTTCCAAGACCCTGTCTTCCTGTGCATGGTGCTTCAATAACATCACACAGCCTCAACATGCTCTCAGCCTGTGCAACAGATGAATCAGCTGCACACTTGCGTCCTGATCTTGTAATGACGCCTGCATGTCTGACTTGTTCATCCTGGGAGTCTCTGTGCGTCATTACAACTCTTCACTTTGCAACTTTAAATTCCTCTACCACGGATGACAGGGGAAGTTGAAGCTGCCCTGATCTTATACAAAGTCCTACTGCAGTGAAGCTTGGAGGGATTGCTAACCATTTTTGAAGGTACTTATCAGAGGGGGGTAGTAACGAGTTACATTTACTCCGTTACATTTACTCCGTTACATTTACTTGAGTACGTTTTTGAAAAAAATGTACTTCTAGGAGTAGTTTTAAATCACTATACTTTTACTTTTACTTGAGTAGATTAGTGAAAAATAAACAGTATTCTTACTCCGCTACATTAGGCTACAATGAGCTCGTTACTCGTTACTACGCTTCATTGTTTTTACCCCAGCGTGCGTCTCATTTTAATGTTTTATTTTGACAGAGAGAGAGAGTCTTCCGCTGAAGGCTCTACCACGTGACTGTGCTTAACCAATCACACGTTGTTGTGCAGTCACGTGACCACACTTGTTTCAGCAGCGGGACAGGTTAGCCCTTAGACATATAAAGAGGTTAGCTTTACAGTCGTAGCAAAGCAAAGACGCAGAATCAGAAGTCGCCAAGGCAACGCAGACCAGGAGGACCCCCCCCCTCGGCCTCATAGTGAAAGCATGGTTACCTTAGAAAAAGTGCGAAACAGCAGCTCCGTTATGCGGCGTCTTCTGTGTCGACCAAACAAACGGACATGTGAGCGTTCAAAAAC
>NC_048417.1:26342711-26346624 GCF_013103735.1 Etheostoma cragini | reverse complement strand
TTACTTGAGTCAAATTATTCTGAAGTAACAGTACTTTTACTTGAGTACAATTTTTGGCTACTCTACCCACCTCTGGTACTTATTGATCTTTCTTTCCACTCCTTCAACGCATGTCATCGGAACCTCATACACAGTCAGGAACCACATGAGTCTCTGCAACAGTCCGTGTTGACAGTGCCAAGCTTTAAACTTCCAGGAAGCCCTGATTTTTCGATCCTCCTCAGCCATTCCTCTTCCAACTGCTTTTCCGTACTGGCTGTGTTGTTCCTGTCCGAAAGTGAGTTATCGCACCATCTTTCCAGACATTTGATTTGATTCTCCTCTATCAATGGAATCACTTCCTCTTGCACATGCAGCTTGAATCTGTTGGTCAACTTCCCGTTTCTGATCAGAATCAGCTTGATTCACCAGGTATGACAAACATACGAGGATTTGACTTAAGTTGGAGCAAGCCTCCAGGCGGCAGCTATGGAACAGCGCCACCACACGCTTTCTTGAAAGGAAACAACACAGACAGCAACACAATATACAATACAACATCACAACATAATGCACAAGACAACACACAGTGCATTTGGATACATGAAGGAATTTTTTGAGGTGGCTTGGGAGGGTGTGAGAACACAGGAAATCGAGGCAGTCAGACGGATACGGGGCAGGATGGGGGGGGGGGGGGGGGGGGGGGGGGGGGGGGTAGTATATGGTGTGTGTTCAAGATAATGAGTTGTGTGTATGAATGTAAAGCGTCAGACTGTCTATGTTGTTAAAAACTCAGTTCATTCTGCGTGTCCTTGAGGAGATAAGCCAGTGCACAGGAAAAGATAGAAGTCCAGCTGCAAGTTATTTTCCCGCTTGGGAGAAGGTGGGGTGGGGGATAGTTAAGCAATTTCAGTCCAGTTTAGGTTGACTTGTTGGAATTTGTTCGAGTCAATGTTCATCAATCAATTGCTTCCGACCTCGGCATCATGCATGCATCCAGTTCATGTAGGGAGTTTTGCAGTCCATCCACCTTTTCTGCCAGTCCGGTGGTTACACAAAGCTACTCCACCGACTGGGCCCTGATTTTATCAATCCCCTTCTGCGCTTCCACAGTCCGGTCTGAGATGTTGCAAGACATGGTCAGTTAACTGGACTGGTCAGCCCTCAGGTGTAAAGCCTTCATCCTCTCAATTACTCCATGCAAAAACTCTTTAAGTTCCCCAGACAGCTTGTGGGTAAATTTGCTGGCGGCTGTCTGTTGGGATTTAAAATTGTATATGTGCTTAAACATTGTGTGTGATTTGCATTATACATTTAAGCTAAAAGATAAAAGCGTTATTTTGAGATAAATGAGGACATGTTGGTCATGTCTTCAAGTTTGTTGTTATAAGTATATGGTTCATTGTTTGTTATATTAAGTTGTTTTGCAATACTTCTGTATAATATAAGATGTTCTGCTACATTTTGTTATAATCCAGCTCTCCTAAATGTGTCAGAAGTAGAATTGATTGTTAGGGATGCTCCCTGAGTCTGGTTTCAGCCTTTTAGCCCCACTGATTTTTTCCTGAACTGAGGGTAATAAAACTTAAGTCACATTCCAACTGAAAAGATAACGGATAAGCACACAAAGACATCACTGTGGTCTACAGACCCCACCCTTTTGTGAGATAAATCTAGGGGTGTAAGAGCCAGAGAGTCAGACAAATTTGGGGGAGAGCCGTGTTAGGTTGACTCTGTATTTGTCTCTAGGATATCCTATGTAATAAAATGGATTCACACATCCACATCTGAGATTTTGACTACTAATTGAATGAACCCTGAGATGGAGCAGGATTTAGCTCCAACATGTCTTAACAATTTTCCAATAGGTCAGGGAGACCCCAACTCCGATGATCAGGAGCCCACACAAAATGTTTTCAATTATCCAAATATCTTCAACGTCTTCCACCGTAAGAACGTCCAGGCAGACCGCTTGCCAATTCTCCTATGAATTGCGAGCGTAGCCTGCAGGGACTGTCCCACTGGGGCAGGAAGGCTCCCCCAGTGAAGCATGCTTGTGTGAAAAAATCTTATCAATAGCGCTGAGTGACCAGTTAAACAATTCCATGTCGAATGTTCCAGGAAAGCAGCAGACAGGGGACAAAGAGAAAAGAGAAAAGTTCCATACAACGAGGTAAACAGACTAGAATAGGAGCCAAGCTCAGATAAGAGGGGAGAGGAGGAAAAACACGACTCCAGAAGCAGGAAGAAGAAGTGAAGAAGAAGAACACCATACTTCTGGATTTCTTTGGCTTATACTTCATTCTGGCCCACGTTGCCATGTGGTCCAGAGCAGTTAGCACCAGAGATGGGAAGTAACGAAGTACAAGTACCTCGTTACTGTACTCAAGTAGATTTTTCAGATATTTTTACTTTACTTTACTATTTATTTTTGTGGCGACTTTTTACTTCTACTCCTTACATTTTAACACAAATATCGGTACTTTCTACTCCTTACATTTTAAAAATTGGCTCGTTACTTTCGTTTTGTACAAGAGGTTATGTCGGAAAATAGCGCGGACACGCGGCACACACAGCGAGCGGGTGCGCGCGCCACACGGAGAGAAAAGTGAGAGAAATGAAAAGGAGACAAGCTGTCCGGAGGATAACCAGCTGAGATTGTGTGTCTGCCTCTTTGAGAACTGTAAGTCGTATAACTCATGTTGTCAGTTCACTTAAGCCTGTTACTGGTCTATAGTTCTTGGCAGATGGCACTAACGTTAGCACATAGTAGTATGGATGGTGTTAACGCTAGCACATAGTAGTATGGAGGGCGACATGATTGATAATGGAGAAAACAGCAAGAAATTCCCATCATCCTCAACCTTGTCTGAGAGAGATGTTTGAGACAGTAGGCATCAAGGACTCCTGGCCAATGTGCTGGGGAACTTCTTCATTAATATCTGTTTAGTCATTCATATTTTAATCCTTTATTTTATTTCCAGAAGCCGTATTTGAGCACACACATAAATGTAGATTAATTTACATGTATGGGAGAAAGATTAAAAATAGAAACTGGATCTGTGACTTCTCACAGAATCACAACTGTTTTATAAATATAAATTTTACCAATTTTCCAGGAATTCCGTGGGGCTGTTGCATCCGCAATGAAAACAATTCCTCCTGTTGCAAGAATACGTTTTGTTATGTTCCACTTTTGTCTTTCCTGTAGCAAAGCAAGATATTCCTTTGCCCATCTTTTCCAGAATAAATCTGAAATGTACTGTGCCTGTTTCCATCGTCTTCTTACATACTGGTCCTTTTGATCAAACAGACCGGGAGGCAAATTTGGTTTTCGTTTCAATGTGAAAAGATGGTTTGGCGTTAGAGGCTCCAAATCGTTAGGATCTGCAGAGACTTTGGTAATGGGTCGATCATTTAATATTGCTTCAGCTTCACATAAGACAGTGACCAAGGCTTCATCAGTTAAGGTTTGTTGATGTAGAACAGATAACAGCACCTTCCTAACCAGCCTGATCATGCTTTCCCAAGCACCGCCATGATGTGAAGCGGTTGGTGTATTGAAACTCCATTTGATGTCCTCATGCATTAAAGACTTTTCAATTGTCCCATTTTCAATTTTGCAATTTCTCTTTTTAGTTCCTTCTCTGCGCCTGTGAAGTTTGTGCCATTATCTAAGCGGAAATGGGCTACTGGGCCTCTCCGACATATAAATCGACGAATGGCACTGATGCAAGAGTCCGTGTCCAGTGAATGTGCCACTTTCAAATGAACAGCTCTGCTTGCCATACACTTAAAGATGACTCCGTAACGTTTCACATAGGAACGGCCTTGCTTTACCTCTATTGGTCCAAAGTAATCAATTCAATTCAATTCAATTTTATTTATAGTATCAATTCATAACAAGAGTTATCTCAAGACACTATACAGATAG
>NC_048417.1:26336806-26342611 GCF_013103735.1 Etheostoma cragini | reverse complement strand
TTTTTGTTGTTTAACTGATGTTTTAGGTCAATGCGTGTCCACAACTTGAGATAGCAAAAACAATGATGAGAGAACTACATACATGACAGCCCATGATACAACTTAAGTTTAGGAAACAGATACAGAAAGAGAAATTAGACAGATGGAGACACATAAAGACAGACTGACTTTGTTCTGTACTCCACGTCATACTTTTATGACACTTACCCGGTAGAATCAGTCGTGGACTGGTTGGGAGGGTCAGGTTGATCTCAACATTAGCTCTTGTGGCAGACATCTGTAGAACATGGACAACAGTATCCAAATTAACCTTCTGAGACCGAGACACTCGCCCACGAGAAAAAACAGCACCTCTGATTCATAGTTTAATAATTTTTTAACCATAACAGCTAGCAACTCACCAAAAGTCTCTGCCTCTAAAACCTGACGAGTTAGCGGTTAATGAGGGCTCTTCCGGGTCTTTCTAGCCTCTACAGGTGATTTTCTATTGAGCCTGGAACTTCCAGTATCTTTCGGGGTCGTTGGGCTTTAAATACACACTGTTACATCCAAGATTGATCCACTTTATGTCCATAATTCATCGCGTTTTGGCTCATTTCTGCCGCTAGCTCTTCCCGTCTTGTAACATCACCCCTCTTGTATGGAAGGCCAGAGGGGACAAAAAGGCCAATTCAGAATCAGAATCAGAATCAGCTTTATTGACCAGGTATGAAGACACATACGAGGAATTTTCCTTTGTAGCATAGTTGCTCACAATGTGCTTACACGTTCAAAACAAACAAACAAACAAACAATATATACACACTAATATATACGCACTCTAAACAGAAACAATGTAGAGGGATTAGTGCAATGAAGAGTCCAATAAAAATTATTTCAATGTGGAACATGTTGCAAAGGGTAATGGGATAAATAATATTAAGTTATTATATTATAATATGAACAGAATGAACATTATGAACAGTTCTGAAATAGGAAATGAGAATGATGAATAAATAGTGAATAAGTGAGATATGAGAATGAGAATGATGAATAAATGCTAGATAAATGGAATAATAGTGGAACCAGTAAACAGGTGCTGTAGAGACAGTGTTACTGGGTTATTGGCCAGAATCAAACCTGATACTGTGGGTCAGTAGTCAGCTGTTCATCACAGATGGCCTGTGGATAGAAACTGTTTCCTGAGTCTGTTGGTTTTGGCAAATAGGGCTCTGTAGCGTCTACCAGAGGCCAGAAGCTGGAACAGATTATGTCCAGGGTGAGATGGGTCTGCAGTGATGGTTCCTGCACGTTTCCTGACTCTGTAGGAGTATAACTCATGGACGGAGGGCAGGTTGGCACCGATGATCTTTTCTGCAGTCCTAACTGTCCGTTGTAGTCTGCTCCTGTCCTTTTTGGTGGCAGATCCAAACTAGACAGTGATGGACGTGCAGAGTACAGACTGGATGATGGCTGTGTAGAAGTGGATCAGCAGCTCCTTAGGCCGGTTCAGCTTCCTGAGCTGGCGCAGGAAGTACATCCTCTGTTGGGCCTTTTTGATGATGGTGTATGTGTTGGGCTCCCACTTCAGGTCCTGGGATGTAGTTGATCCCAGAAACCTGAAGGATTCCACAACAGACACAGGGCTGTTGAGTATGGTGATGGGGGGAAGAGAGGGGGGTCTCTTCCTGAAGTCCAAGATCATCTCCACAGTTTTTAGCATGTTAAGCGCACAAGGTTGTTCTGACTGCACCAGAGAGCCAGCTGATCCACCTGCTGTCTCTGGGCCAACTCATCACAGTCCCGGATGAGGCCGATGACCGTTGTTTCGTCAGCGAACTTCAGGAGTTCAACAGATGGGTCTCCTGAGGTGCAGTCATTGGTGTAAAGGGAGAAAAGCAGTGGGGAGAGCACACACCCCTGGGAGGATCCAATGCTAATAGTCTGTGTGCTGGATGTGATGTTCCCCAGCCTCACCTGCTGACTCCTGTCAGTCAGGAAGTTTGTTATCCACTGACAGGTGGAGGCTGGCACAGTGAGCTGGGAGAGTTTGGTGCTGAGGATGTCGTATGCTGGCGTGCGTCACATTCTTTTGACTCAATCTGTTTGGTAAAAAACAGTAATTAAAATGTTAACCCAACACAAAATCACATTGGCATTATGCTGACCATTGCAAGATTATATTTACCTTCCTAAGAAAGCCACTGAGACAGGATGGGTGAGGGTGCGCAGTTGACGAGAGAGCGGTGAGAAAAACAGCCGGCAAAACATGTGCTCCATCCAGTTTGGTGCAGTCAGTTTAAGAGTCCAGATGAAAACCAATTCTTCATCTTCTTGTGTCCTCAATCTCAAATAAAAACACTGATGTGTAGGCCTATTTTTTTTTCATTTAATTTTTAATTTTGCTCAGATGAACTATAAAACGGACCGAGGAAGAAGTATGATTTAAAGTTAACCAAAAAAGAAAGTAAAATAATATATTATACAATAAGA
Organism: Etheostoma cragini; assembly: GCF_013103735.1. Taxonomy (NCBI): domain Eukaryota; kingdom Metazoa; phylum Chordata; class Actinopteri; order Perciformes; family Percidae; genus Etheostoma; species Etheostoma cragini. The sequence goes on along the minus strand of NC_048417.1, from coordinate 26,340,139 downwards.
TTATAGGTAGCTTGCTGTAAAAAATAAATAAATATTGCTTTTTACCATAGGATTTTAGAGGAGCTTGCCATTAATATTTTTTTTCCTCAAAGACATCAGAATTCCCATTATTCAACTGTATTAAGGGAAAACTGTACATTACTGTGCAAAATATCCAGTATTTTTACAGCAATTTGTTACAGTGTACCTTCATGAAGCTCATCGAGAGAATGCCAAGCGTGTGCAAAGCAGTAATCAGAGCAAAGGGTAGCTACTTTGAAGCAACTAGAATAGAAGACGTGATTTCAGTTATTTCACACTTTTTTGTGCAGTACATAATTCCTCATGTGTTCATTCATAGTTGATGCCTACAGTGATAATCTACAATGTAAATTGTCATGAAAATAAAGGAAAAGCATGCATTGAGAACGTGGTTCCAAACCTTTGGCCTGTACTTTGTATATATTGAGTTTCTATATACAAATTAATTTATATGTACAGTGAGGAAAATAAGTATTTGAACACCCTGCTATTTTGCAAGTTCTCCCACTTAGAAATCATGGAGGGGTCTGAAATTGCCATTGTAGGTCCATGTCCACTGTGAGAGACATAATCAAAAAAAAGAAATCCAGAAATCACATTTTATGATTTTTTAACTATTTATTTGTATGATACAGCTGCAAATACAGTAAGTATTTGAAAACTGTCTATCAGCTAGAATTCTATCCCTCAAATACCTGTTAGTCTGCCTTCAAAATGTCCACCTCCACTCCATTTATTATCCTAAATGAGATGCATCTGTTTGAGGTTGTTAGCTGCATAAAGACACCTGTCCACCTCATACAATCCAACTACTAACATGGCCAAGACCAAAGAGCTGTCCAAAGACACTAGCGACAAAATTGTCCACCTCCACGAGGCTGGAAAGGGCTACGGGGAAATGGCCAAGCAACTTGGTGAAAAAGGTCCCCTGTTGAAGCAATCCTTAGAAGATGCACCAATACACATCCACAGAAAATATACAGGTTTCAGTTTTTGATTTTTGTTCACTTCCTATGACATCCTATTATATCACATCCCCCCTTTTCCAGTGTAATAAAATACGTCTATGGTCAATAAGTGATGCAAAAGCAATGACATCTAAGTGTTTATGGAGGGACTGACCAATCCAGGAGGAACCCAAAAGACAGCTTTCAAAGGGGCTGTTGTCAAGGGGGATGTTTAGAGCTTTACTTGATTTGTTGAAAAAAGAGGACCACAACTCACCAATTTGGTACTGAGGAGAAATGTATGGGTATGATCAGCTGACGATAAACTGCATTGGTCCCAAAGAACTAACTTTCATTCATTACTGTGACATCTCCATCATCAGATTCACTGTGTTCACTCAGAAATAATCACTGCACATGGGGAGGCAATTTAAATGACATTTTGAACATGTTTAGAGGCTAAATACACGTTTAAAACTTAGATCAAAGAACAACATACTACATTGGGGATGTCTTACCTGCAGCAGGTTCAACGGAAGAGAGAAAAAAAAAAGAAAGTGATACACACCGCTGCTTAAATTGCAAGCGCTCATAGACACACACTTGAAAATAATAAAGACAAACATGACAAATTAGATGAGATTGTGCCCACACCGCTTGCTCAGACCCTTTCTTCATCAGTCGTGGAAGTAATCCTGATAGCACAGTTCAGCCTGCTCCGGGTGTCAAAGCAATGATCCATGCCGTTAAGGGTGACATGAAGGCAGGTGGGGTAGATCGTTCTGAACAGTACACCTTTACGTTGGAGCTGGGACTTCACCCTGTTGAAAGCCACTGCATTCATATAGTTTTGTTTGTTGTCTTTTATCATCGTGTGTCTTCTTTTTGTTGTTGCCTTAGAGCCTGGACATAAAAGAACTGGGGGCTGGTTTAGGTGCAAAATTCTAAGATGCTACATACTAGGGATGAGCGTGTACAGCATTATCTGTATCTGTATCTGTATCTGTTTACCACATGAATTATCTGTATCTGTATCTGTAGTGGGACTGGGCGGGGCCTAACCCGGACGTGGACATAATTTAACCCGGAAGTGGGTCAGGTTGTCTTGAAATGGGCGGGGCTTTAACCAATATGTTATTTTAAGCATGCAATTGGTATGGGTTGATCAGAAATTGTTATATTTATTACTGATTAGAAAACTATTTACATGAGAGCATCGAGCTTCAGATCAATGGTGTTGTCATGGTAACAAACAAACTATATACAGAACAAGTTTTGTAACAACGAATACAACACATGCGGTTGCAATTGTGAAGTAAAAAGTAATGAACAAGAGTTTTCATATTCAATATAACTTTCTTTTTTTAACTTGACATTTTTTTATGATCAGTGTGATTTTTGTTTTTGTTTCTTTTTTATTTCCATACCAGGTGTGTGTGAGTGTGTGTGTATGTGTGTGTGTGTGTGTGAGAGTAAGAGAGAGACACAGAGAGAGAGAGAGAGAGAGAAAGAGGAAGAGGGGGCGGGGGCAGATGCTGTTTCTTAGATCTGCATTGACTTCAACGAAGCCAGCTGACGATTAAAAAAATAAAAAAATACCTCAGACGGCAGAGACGCAACGCGAGTTGCATTTAAAACAAGCAGCATGTCTGAAACCCCATGTTCACCAGAAATCTACTGGTTACTATGTAAGTACTACGCAAGTTAAAAACAAACCTGAAGCTGAAGAAACCCTAAACTTTAACGGACAGACCCGCGGACCTGATTGACTGAGAGAGAGAAAGAGAGAGAGAGAGAGAGAGAGAAAGAGAGAGAGCGCTGATATTCTTCGTGTTCTGTGTGTGTGTGTGTGAGCCGAATGTGTGTGTTTAGGGGGGGCCAGCTGAGGAGTTGTATTCAATCCGAGTACAGATATTGACTCGTATTACTGGTATAATACTTGTACTCGGCAAAAGTGCTTTATCCTTACCGGATACTCGTTTCACCCGGGTACTCGGCTCATCCCTACTACATACACATATAAATAAAAATAAAGATAAGTATGGTTAATATATACGGTGTGATATGCAGTGTCATACCCAATGTTTTTGGTTGACATTTTATGTTAAAAACAGATATATAAAAATATAGTGTACCTGTATAAGTTCTGGCCTCCATGACAACAGAAAACATCATGTCACCAGCTTTGGGTCACTAGAAGCATGGAGTACCTACTCTGCCCCAGTCAGTGCTCCTGTCTACAGGCCTCAAGAGATTCATGAAGTTGTTTACATGTTCGTTGATCTCGGTGAAAAGTCTTAATGAGATCTTTGAAGGACAAAGAAATCTGATAAAAACAGTTAACAAAGCCAAACAGTTCACTTTC
>NC_048417.1:26333660-26336706 GCF_013103735.1 Etheostoma cragini | reverse complement strand
AGAAGGATTATAGACAGATGAAGTGGGTGCAAATTCTGAACCCCTCAAAAGCTGAAAAGCATTGATTGGAATGAGCATTGGTGATGAAATTGCGGATGGACTTAACGTCCAGAGTGGGTAATGGAAGCCAATATGTGGCTTGATGTGCCTTAAAGCAATTCCAGCCAGTTAAGTAGACTGTTGATGATGGCGTCTTGTGTGCGTAAGAAGTTTCTCAGCTGGTGTGTTAGTTGAAAGTTGTGGCAAAAAACAGTGGCAATGTTGTGGGGTGAATGTCCGATTCTGGAGCCGAGTGTCTACATTTCTTTACTTAAGATGTCTTCTACTGCAGTCTTTGAGTAAATGAGAATGGACTTGTGACCATTCATGCCTTCAAAGGTAAGGCAGCCACGACAATGGGGTATAGGTCATGGACTGTTAACAAAGGAAACCCGGACTCTGTGCCCGACCACAGAATTCCAAGGGAAATCATCAACAATAGCATGTGGCCCTAATGACCAGAGAGAATAAGCTGGTGCAGAGCGGAGGAGACCGGTTAAGGCCACTGCCCTGACAAAGCTGGCCTAGTGACTGGAGCTGCCAGGGCTGGAGAAAAGTTGGTAACACAAAAAGCAAAATATATTTGGGTGTTGGGGAAGGGAGGGGGAGGGGATGAGGGGATGTAGGGGATGGGGAGAGGGGGGCAAAAGGACAGACCAGTTGGAAAGAAGAAGGCTAAGAATCGTCGAGCACGATAGTAGGTAGGTCCCCTTGAGCCGCTGGATGTGGCACTGGAATTACAGTGCAGCCAGCTCAGAAAGGGAGGGAGCAAAAGCCAATCGGCCAGGAACAGCTGAAGGAAGGGTAGAGGAAGGGATGAAAGGATGAAGGGATGCATGTGCACGGGGTCTTTTAAAGCCTGTGAACACAGGGATGAAAAGGCAGAGATCGCCTGAGACATAACAGACAGAGGGAGCAGTCACATGGGGAATTACGACCTAACCCCCGCCACGAGGAGTTGGTGAGACGTGCAGTGGCGAGCGAGGCCCGGGACGTTATGCATGACGTTGCGGGCCAAGGCCGACGCTGTCGGGGGACCCGGAAGTGCCGGAGGCCCAGTGGTTGCCGCCTCCGGGGTAGCAACGGAGGCTAGGAAGAGCCGGTACAATTCAATTCAATTTTATTTAAAGTATCAATTCATAACAAGAATAATCTCAAGACACTATACAGAGAGACCACATTCCAGAATTTACAAGGACCCAACAGTTCTAGTAGTTTCCTCCAGAGCAAGCAACAGTGCAACAGTGGCGAGGAAAAACTTCCTTTTAGGCAGAAACCTCGGTCAGACCCAGGCTCTTGGTAGGCGGTGTCTGACGGGCCGGTCGGGGTTGGAATGAAGAGTGGCAATAACAAAAATAGTTTGTCTCATTTATTTTGTGTTTTTATTTTTTAAATGTAAAAATCGTACAATGCAGTACTGGTGTCAATGAGGTACCGTTGAAGGCAGGCCACGGTCCAATTTCTGATATTGGGTGTCATCTGTGGGAGTAAAGACGGCCGCGCCATGGAGGAGGGCGCGCAGCGCCGAGAAGAGTAGCGGACACCTCTCTGGGTGGAAGGCTGATGATGCTGAGAGGGTAGACGCCGATCCCCGCGGCTCCAGTTTCCCGACCTTACTCAGATTTCCCGACCTTACAGACAGAGGGAAAGAAGCCTGAGAGACGCTGGAAGTGGCTGGAAGCCACTGGAAGCTGAAGCTGAAGCCGCTGGGAGCCGGAAAATCTTCAGCGGAGGAGAGAGATCCGGGCAAAGCCGAAGCATGATGACCGCAGACGGCAATCGGAACCGTTGAGACATATGACGGGATCCGACTGCTGCGGCTTGACTGAAACATGCCCTGTTTAAATAGATTGTCGTTGACATCAGGTGAACTTAGCTATAACGGATCCATGACTGAGAGCGTGAAATGCTGAGACACAAGCCTGGCTGCGCAGCACGGTGAATGTAGGTTTGTCTGTTGATTAGAGGTTTGGTTTAGGCGTAGACCTGCTCCCGAACCTTAGTTAACAAATAAACTCCATTAGTTATAAAGACATTATTAAACGTAAAGTTTTGGGGAAATCAATTTCCAGTCGAGGTAGAAGTACATATATGCAATCAAACAGGAAAAGTTTCTTTCATTTTTAGCCCATCTTAGAGTGGATTTAACAAAGGAAAATTGGATTCTACTCGTGCTATGCTGTTATCATAAACACTCAAAATGGAGAAACTAATCAAACCCAACAGGTGGGGTAAACAGGTCTGTGCAGCTTTTCTCGTATTTCTCTACTACTTTGATAGGTTACTATAAATATCCTGGTGTATATAAAGAGTATGAAGAGTACAAGGAGAGGTACAGATCCCACGAAAACAATCAATCCCAATATATTCATCACTGTTGAACTTCCACAGTAAAGTTTTTTAACTGTGCTGTTGCAAATTATTCCTTTTCAAAACAGTTTTTTATAAAATATCTGTCAAGCAGGCAGAAGCCAAGTTAAAATCAGGACTAATTTAAGTTGTTTTTCTCATGATGTGTGATATTATAGTGTGATATTGCAGAGGTTTACATATACACACATATCTGTCATAGGCCATGATTGACAACAGTAAGAATTCTGAAACAACTAGAGTATAACAGATAAACCTACTAAATCAAAAACTTTGGAGAGATAGCATAGCATCAATTATATATGGAATCTTTTATTTATTTATTGTCCATTAAGGTTGTCCAAATGGTTCTGCAAAAAAGGTTTGAGTGTGTGAAATGTTTTTCTTTATCAAGACTGTTTCAACATCCAAGGATTTCATTAAACTTTCCAAAGGTAAAGCTCCTAACATGTAAACAACTTAAGATCAGACATTGGAGGCGTGAAATTATTTACAGTATGTTCTTAAACAAAACAGGTAATTTGACTCCGTCATAATTAGAATGACAGAGACATCTGGGAAGGTAAAAGGAGCATTAATATGGTCCTCTAATATCCCGAGTTTGGAAGAAATTTATCTGACTTCAGGTTTCTTTTTG
>NC_048417.1:26323654-26333560 GCF_013103735.1 Etheostoma cragini | reverse complement strand
ATATATAAGTTAAATGTGTCTTGGCTTAATCTCTTAAGGTGTTTATGAATTTCTTTCATTTTCAGTCCATAAATGTGCAAATTAAACTGGGTACAGAATAACTCGTAAAGACATCAGCGCACTTTGAAGAACAATCTCTTGAGGTGTTTATAAATTTCTTTCATTTTTAGTCCATACATGATTGGATTAAATAGAGGATGATAAATTACTAGTTGTAAAGACATTATTAAACGTACAGTTTTGTGGAAATCAATTCCCAGTCGGGGTAGAAGTACATCATATGCAATCAAACAGGAAAAGTTGATCAGAACCAACAGGTGGGGTAAACAGGTCTGTGCAGCTTTTCTCCTGACTTCTCTACTACTTCGATAGGTTACTATAAATATCCTGGTGTATGTAAAGAGTATGAAGAGTACTGGGAGAGGTACACCAATTACAAACACAATTAATCCCAATATATTTAGTACTGCTGAACTCACACATTGAAGTTTGTTAACCGTGCTGTTGCAAATTATTCCTTTCAAAAAAAAGTAACAGAGTTTTTCATTAGCAATCAGCAACGGTCCCACTGATATCTGACAAGCAGGCAGAAGCCAAGCTAAAATCAGGAAAATATTAACAGTGTTTGTTCTCATGATAGTGTGATATTGCAATGGTTTACATATAGACACATATCTGTCATAGGCCATGCCTGACAACAGGAAGAATTCTGAAACAACTAGAGTGTAACAAAGAAACCACTGAAAGAGACACGCTGAATAAGATATGATCTGTTGTTCAGATAAAAAGTCAATCAAAAGCTTTGGATAGATAGCAGTGCTGTAAAGAACAGAGTTGATTAACAAAGCTGCAATGAAAATGTACATAGGCTCATGGAGGGACTTGTTAATCACTATGATGGACACAATGGTAGAATTACTGCAAATTATAAGAATATATGCTGTAAACATGATCACAAAATAAAGATATCTGTATTTCTGCACTTCTACATGTCCATCAAAAGTTACATATGTTACATTAAATCCAATATCCATTAAGATTGTCTAAAACAAAATGTTAATGAATCAAGCTGGTAAATTACTACAAGTCTCATATAACCTGAGATCGTCTTATTCAGTCATCAGTACCTGACCTTGATACACACTGGTGTGGTCCGACAAACACAGAACTGGCTCTGTGACGTGTTTGAGCTTTTTATCAGACTGCATCAACCTCCATGGATCTCATTAATCTCTCCAAAGGAAAAGCTACTAACATGTAAACAACTTGATCAGACTCTGGAGGCCTGAACTCATACATGTTGTTAAACTTTGTTTGCTTAGATTACATCACTCTGTCATATTAATAATTCCACTCTTACGACATGTTTGGATCAAAGATTTTCAAAGCGATGAGTTGAAATTTGCAACTACTTAAAACGCACCGGTCTGCGATGTTCTGAAACGTGCCAGTTTACAAAGAGTGTATTAAGATCAACGTTCTATATTTTTTGTCAAAAACTTTTGGTCTGAACTGGGCTTTGTAGCAAAGACCTCAGACCCAATAGTGCATTCGCATGCCATTTCCTGAGTTGGGAAGTCATTCTTCTGACTTTGATGTGTTCACAATTTCAGTGTTTTCTTTTTAACAAGGAATCCTTCTGTCACAACCTGGCTCAAGGCAAAGACAAAAGAGGGAACGATGCAGCATAAATGATAAAAAAGTGATTTATTTAACAAAAGAATAAAGTAAACATACATCTGTGTCTCTGTAACTTAAACTCAAAGAAGATGTGGTGGTCGGGGTGAGCAGGCCGTGGTTGATCTCTGAATTGCAGTCATGAGAGCGTGCAGTTGTACCAGGCGGAGCTTTTATCCCTGCTCACATCTGCACCAAATCTGTAATCAACTCAAGACAAAGAGATAATTAATGCCAGTGAGGTATCACTCCCACTCCCACTGGAACACACAGAGGGTTTAACAACCCCACATAAAGTCAGAGGCTCAAAGGAGCCACTGGCAAAACCAACAACCACACCCCAACTCAACCGGACATCCAGAAAATGTAAACATCACCAATTTACCAACATAACGCACAGCAAGACCTATAGTATACAAAGCAAGTACAGTAGACCTCCAAATTTTAGGATGACTGCTCACCCCGTTCTATCTACAGCAAACCCTCGGTACCTGGGAAGCAATTAAAGAAAACAGGCAGGAAAATAAAAACGTCACAAGACGATAAGGTGATGGTTCTCTCCGGGAACCATCATCTTATCATGGTGGAGAGGTTTGTGTGACCCTATTAACCTGAGGGGTGTGTTGTCTGGAGCTGTGTGCTCCTGGTAAGGTCTCCTATGGCAAAGTGGTCTAAGGTGAGGGGCCAGACTAAGAATGGTTAAAAAAAATATGAGTAATAGTCTCGGATCTGGAACCCTACTCCTGGATTTGGGTTGGACTCTGTCCTACTCCGGAGTTGCCCAGGGTGTGAGACACAAGCCCCTGGTTGAGCGCCGCTGCATTGGAGCTTAGCCAGGTGGACGAGAGGGTCACCTCCCTACGCCTGCGGGTGATGGGGGGAGGGGAACTCTGACTTTTCTTTGTGCATATATAGCAAACAAGAGTTCAGAATATTTGGGCTGCTTGGAGAGCTTGAATGGAGTCCTGTATGGGGCTCCAGTAGGGGACTTCACAGTTCTGCTGGGGGACTTCAATGCACACGTGGGCAATGATGGAGATACTTGGAGAGGCGGGATTGAGAGGAACGGCTTCCCTGATCTAAACCCGAGTAGTTGTAGTTCTAGTCATGATATGTCCATAACAAACACCCTGTCCAAACGTTGGGATGCACATAAGTGTACGTGGTACCAGAGCACCCTAGACCAAAGAACAGTACTTGATTTTATAATCGTTAGGGGATGGGGGAGGACTCTGGACAGTCCTGGTAAGCCCAAACAGGTAGTGCAGGTACATTAGAAATGTCTCGAAGAGGCCCCTGTGCGACGGATTTTCAACTCACACCTCTGGCGGAGCTTTTTGTGAATCCCTGTGGAGGCTGGGGGCATTGAACCTGAGTGGACAATGTTCAAAGTTTCCATTGCTGAAGCTGCGGTGGGGAGCTATGGTCTTAGGGTCTTAGGTGCCTCAAGGGGTGTTAACCCACAAACACCCTGGTGGACACCGGTGGTCAGGGAAGTCGTCCGACTGACAAAGGACTCTTCCCGGGATATGTTATCCCAGAGGACTCCAGAGGCAGTTGCAAGGTACCGATGGGCCTGAAGGGCTGCATCCTCTGTGATGACAGGGGCAAAGCAGCGGAATTGGGAGAAGTTTGGAGAAGACATGGAGAAAGTGCTTTTGGAAAACCGTTTGCCACCGCAGGAGGGGGAAGCAGGGAATCATCCAAGCTGTGTACAGTAAGGATTGGACGTTGTTGACCTCAACCAAGGAGGAGGTAATAGAGCGGTGGAAGGAGCACTTTGAGGAACTCCTAAATCCAGCTGACACTTCCTCTGTGGTAGAGGCAGAGCTGGAGGATGATGGGGGATTGTCGTCAAAATTCGTTGCTGAGGTAGTCAAACAACTCCACCGTGGCAAAAAGTATGCCCAACCAGTCTACATGTGTTTTGTGGTTTTAGAGAAGGCGCATGAAAGGGTCCCCAGGGAGAGACTGTGGGAGGTGTTGCTGAGTATGGGGTGTGGGGGTCCCTTCTCAGGGCCATCCAATCTCTGTATGACCTCTTGGCAGTAAGTCGGACTTCCAGTTGAGGGTTGGCCTCCGCCAGGGCTGTGCTTTGTTACAAACCCTGTTTGTAATATTTATGGACAGGATATCAAGGCGTAGTCGGGGTGGGGAGGGCTGGCAGTTTTGTGGGCTCAGGATCTCATTGCTGCTTTTTGCAGATGATGTGGTCCTGATGGCATCATCGGTAATGTAATGTGCCGTGGTTTTCAGCAGGAAACCAATGGAGTGCCCTCTTCAGGTAGGGAATGAGTCCTTAACCCAAGTGAAGGAGTTTAAATACCTTTTGGGTTTTGTTCGCGAGTGAGGGGACCATGGAGCAGGAGGTTGGTTGGAAAATTGTAGCAGCGGGTGCTATATTACATTCAGTTTATCTCAATGTTGTGACGAAAAGAGAGCTGAGCCAGAAGGCAAAGCTGACCACGGACATGCTCCTAAGCTAAAAGCTTCACCCACGTTTGCCACAGCACTACAAAGGATGAGCACAACAAGCCGAAAAGTGGACCGTAGGTACAGCCTACAAGAGAAACTCCTCCCACTTTAACCAGCAGTACACACACGACAACCCACATCAGTTGCCTGATAACCTGTTGACTGCAGCAACAACAAATAATTTGAAAGAAAACAAGTCACCTACAAAGATATTTCAACTGCCAGAAAACAAGCCTTCACTTACCCTGCCCAACCAGCCAAATCAACGTAAAGCACCCCCCCCCCCCCCCCCCCCCCCCCCAAAAATTAACGAATGAGGTTCATGTTCCCCCAATTCACCAGGCTACAACAATACAATGATCACACATCTTATCAAATCGCCACATACTAAGACCGGTACCAGCTCCCATTTTTTCAGAACCTGGCTCAAGGCCATGACAAAAGAGGGAACGAGGCAGCATAAATGATTAAAAGAGTGATTTGTTTCACAAAAGATCAAACTAAACATATGTGTCTCTTTAACGTAAACTGAAAGCAGGACATGGTTGGAGTGATGTAAATGTGTTGTATTTATATAGCGCTTTTCTAGTCTTAACGACTACTCAAAGCGCTTTCACATCAGAAAGGAAACATTCACCAATTACACACATTCATGCACTGTGCCCGAGGCTGCCGTACAAGGTGCCACCTGCTCATCAGATAAACACTCACACTCCAATGCGCAGCACTGGAGGCAACTCGAGGTTCAGTGTCTTGCCCAAGGACAATTTGACATGGGACTGCAGGGCCAAGGGATCAAACCACCAACCTTCCAATTGGCAGGCAACCGCTCTACCACTGAGCCACAGCCACCCCCTGTGATCAGGCTGTGGTTGAGTTGTAATTAATGCCAGTGAGGTATCACTCCCACAGAGTGGCCTCACTAGATCACAAAGAGGCCATCACACTCCAAACATGTTAAAATTAGTCATGTTGTGTACCATGGTGTGTGCAAATTCATGATGTTAAACTTAGTTACTCTGGATGGTGTTGCCCTGGCCCCCAACACTACCATGAGAAATCTCAGTTATCTTTTATCAGGATGTATACTATAACATCCACATAAAACAAACTTCCAGGACTGTCTATTTTACCTGAGGAACATAGCAAAATGACAAATCTGTCTCAAAAAGATGCAGAACACTAGTCCATGTATTTGGACTATTGTAATTCCTTATCATATTTGCTCCAATAAGTCCATCATTAAAATGATCTTCTTTGATAAAGTGTATCAGTAGTTAGGGCTGGCTCAGGCTTGCCTTGAAACAGCCCTTATTTATGTTGCTATAGGTATAGACTGTAAGGGGACTTTCAATGAGACACTGAGCTCCTCTCTTACTCCATCTGTGTGCGTGTCGGGGCGGCTGTGGCTCAGCGGTAGAGCGGTTGCCTGCCAATTGGAAGGTTGGTGGTTCGATCCCCGCCCCTGCAGTCATTGTCGAAGTGTCCTTGGGCGAGACACTGAACCCCGAGTTGCCCACGGTGCTGCGCATCAGAGTGTGAATGTGTGTGAATGTTTATCTGATGAGCAGGTGGCACCTTGTACGGCAGCCACGGCCACAGTGTATGAATGTGTATGAATGGTGAATGTTTCCTATAGATGTAAAAGCGCTTTACATCAGTTGTTAAGACTGGAAAAGCGCTATATAAATACAGCACATTTACATGTCCCATAAACACGTTTCTAACTTAACATCTTCCCCAAAGTCGTTGTGCATTCTCACCTAGCGGATTTACTTTGATTGTGGTTGCACCTTGATTGTGGCTGCAGGTTTGAGATACTCTCTACTCTGCATTGCTAAAAATCCTCAGAACATTCTTACTATACAAACGCAAGGCCACAATTTAATATAAATATAATGTTATAATAAATATAGTGTTATAATAATATAACACTTATATATAAATATGTCAATGTCAATGTCAATTTTATTTCTATAGCACATTTAAAAAAAACAGCAGTTGACCAAAGTGCTGAACAGGGTCAATGTCAAATACATAAATAACAAGAGTAAAAAACACTCCAGCCTACATCATGGGGGAAACAAACAACAACACTTTAAAACTTCATAATCCAGGTTAATGAGGGTTAAAAGCTGCAGCAAACAGGTGCGTCTTAAGCAGTGATTTAAACGTTTGTAGAGTCTGTGCAGCTTTATAATGCCTGGGGAGGTTGTTCCATAAGGTGGGGGCACCCACTGCAAAGGCTCTATCGCCCTTATTTTTTAGCCTTGATCTAGGGACGTCCAATAGAAGCTGATTTGACGACCTCAGCGTTCTGATTGGAGAATGGTGGCAAAAAAGATCAGCCAGGTAAGATGGCGCTAAACCATTTAAGGCCTTAAAAACAAGCAATAAAATCTTAAAATCTATCCTGTAACGGACAGGTAGCCAGTGGAGGGAGGCCAGGACTGGCGTAATGTGTTCACGTTTTTTTGTTTTATATAGCAAAACAAACAAACAAAACAAATATAGCATTTACATCTGTTTTAGTTTTGGTCACGTTTTGTCAAATTAATTTAATTTCTGTCTGACAAATGTATGAGTCTTTATGCAGACTCGGGCCCAACAGCAAAGCCTTTTTGGCCTTCATTATTCTTCACTAAAGAGGCTTTTTACCTACGGTCTTAGTCACAAATGCAGCTGGTTCAGAATATAAAAAGTTCCATAAACCCAAAATCAGTTCATGATTTATCCAACTAAGGATGTCTCACAATGCTGGTTTTTTGTTTGTCATGAGTCATAGTCTACAAATATTGCTAATAATAATTAAAATTAAAATTTGATTGCAACCATAATATGGTTTCGTTTTTATTTGTTAATTTTCCACAATGACAATTGTGGTATAAAAGTAGTATAAAAGTAGTATAAAAATGTTTTATACTACAAACTATTTAATACAATATATTGACAACCCTACACAATTTAAAAGTTAAAAAGTAAACTCACAAAGGTATGTCCTCTTGCATTCAAGGGTGTTGATTTACACATCTTAGAATTGTATCAAAAGAGATTTCACTTTTACCACGAAAACAACCTTGAAGCATGCATTTTGTAATTCCATGACACGGAAAAAACTTTATGTTGGATTTCTAACTGTCAGCGGAAAAAATATTTAACATGACATTGTTGAAGCCAAAAACACATCTGCTTATCTTTAAGTCTATTAGAAACAAATTCTTAACTTAACTACCTTAAGAGAATTTTAACCCTTGTGTTCTCTTCCCGTCAAAGTTGAAAATTAACACTTCAGTTGATGCTTTTTATCCATGTTTTTTTAACTTTTTTGATGTTTGTTTTTTTAACACTTTTGATGCTTCTTTTCAAAGTTTAACTAATAAACTCTAACTAATAAACTTTAGTTTTACAGTTATTTTTGGAATCTATGGTCAATAAAACTCATTCACACACAGAGTTTCCCTTCAGGGATCAATAAAAGTATTTCTGATTCTGATTCTGATTATAGGCAATACCTAATGTCTGAGTTAGAAAAGCAGAAATAGGAATTATTTAGACTGAAATTAAAGAAACGTACACAATGTTGATGGATAATCACAGACTGGAATATTTCAACTTTTACTCAATACTATTTCAAAACCACTTCAATTTCTTTTTTCAAATGCTATAAAATTGAATAAGACACTCCAAAATTAATGAAAGCAGAGATTTGTACTTGCCAATGAGTGTGGAATCAATCATGTTATTTTGGGTAATTAAACAGAACATTGATAAAGGAAAACGGGTCAATTTGACCCGAGGACAACATGACAGTTTATAATAATAATACATTTTATTTAAAGGTGCCTTTCTCTGCACTCAAGGACACCATACAGGGAAATTTAAGACATTAAAAGCAGCAAAAAATAAAGAATGCAGCAACAATAAAAAAACAGAAGGAGGCAGAGCATCTGACAACAAGTGGAATAAACAGTTTTAAACAGATGTGTTTTTTGTGTCAGTTTGAAATGGGGGAATGAATCAATGTTTCTAAGTTAGGGTGGTAATGAGTTCCCATGAGTTATGACGTTGTGTATGGCCTGGAATGTCAACTGGAGGACTTGGAATTGGATACAGAACTGGTCCGGGAGAACTGGAGGGGTTTCAAGTTATGATGCAGGCAGCTGAGATCTAAACCAGTTGTAATTAATGGAGGGATTAGAGGCAGGAGTTAAGTTTAATGAGTGTTCACAGTTGTAATGAGTGTACGCAGTTGAAAATATTGCTTATATAATGTTTAATTTTTCTCAACTGAACAATCTCTTTAGGTTTTTATAAATTTCTTTCAGTTTCAGTCCATATATGATCGGATTAAAAAGAGGATGATACAAAATCATTTGTAAAGACATGCTTAAATAAACAGTTTTGGAAAAATTTGTTTCCAGTTGAGCTAGAAGTACATCATATGTACTCAAACAGGAAAAGTTTATCAGAACCAACAGGTGGGGTAAACAGGTTTGTGCAGCTTTTCTCCTAATTTCTCTACTACTTTGATAGGTTACTATAAATATCCTGGTGTATGTAAAGAGTATGAAGATTACAGGGAGAGGAACTGCACTTACAAACACAATCAAGCCATATATATTCTGGATTGTTGAACTCACACAGTAAAGTTTTTGAACTGTACTGTTGCAAATTATTCCTTTCAAACTAAAGTAACAGAGTTTTAGTTTAACACTCAGTAATATTCCCACTAAAATCTGACAAGCAGGCAGAATCCAAGCTAAAATCAGGAAAATATAAACCGTTGTTTTTCTCATGATAGTGTGATATTGCAGAGGTTTACATATAGACACATATCTGTCATAGGCCATGACTGACAACAGGAAGAATTCTGAAGCACATAGAGTGTAATATATAAACCACTGAAAGAGACAGGCTGAATAAGATATGATCTGTCGTTCAGATAAAAAGTCAATCACAAGCTTTGGATAGATTGCAGTGCTGTAAAGAACAGAGTTGATTAACAAAGCTGCAATGAAAATGTACATAGGCTCATGGAGGGATTTGTTAATCACTATGATGCCCACAATGGTAGAATTACTGCAAATTATAAGAATATATGCTGTAAACACGATCACAAAATAAAGATATCTGTATTTCTGCACTTCCACATGCCCATCGAAAGTTATATGTGTTACATTAAAGTTAATATCCATTAAGATTGTCTAAAACAAAATGTTAAGGAATAAAACAGGTAAATTACTAGTAGTCTGACATAACCTGAGATTGTCTTATTCAGTCATCAGTCCCGGACCTTGAAACACACTGGTGTGGTATGACAAACACAGAACTGGATCTGTGACCTGTTTGAGGTTTTTATCAGATTGCGTCAACCTCCATGGATCTCATTAATCTCTCCAAAGGAAAAGCTACTAACATGTAAACAACTTGATCAGACTCTGGAGGCCTGGAATCAGATGTTGTCAACCCTCTTGTTGTCCTCGGGTCAATGTTCAAAGTTTCTATGTCAAAACATTTGGGTTTCTTTCAACCAAATTGTATTGAATTTTTGGTGTTGTATAGAATCATTAGGCTGAATCTCATTTCTCTATCTTACCCCTACCCCTTACCCCTTACCCTCGTTTTTGCGCGTTCAAGCGGGACCTTGTTGTGTACCCAATACCTATTACAACCGAAGGGTAGGGGTAACACCGAGGGCTGTATACCCCTTGAAAGCAAGTAAGGACAAGCTCACTTGTCAACAAGCGAGCAAGA
>NC_048417.1:26317825-26323554 GCF_013103735.1 Etheostoma cragini | reverse complement strand
ATATACAACACACCATGTGTGTGTGTATACACATATGTATTGCAAACAGACCTAAGTAATACACAGATAACATCTGCCATCATCTACCACAAATGTGAACACAAAATATATAAATACAAATGACACTGTTGTCAAAATCCACGCATTTGACAGAAGGGATGGCATCTTGGAAGTTTGTGATCAATACTGTATGGTGATGTAACCAAGTGGTTTTCACCCCTACCCCTTACCCCTTGGTTTCAAAGCCTTATTCTGACTTTACTTTGACAGTCTGTGATTATCCATCGACACATGTTCCTTTGATCTTAAATATTTGTTAGAACTAGTCATACTTTCTACTTTTTTAATTCAAAAGTTAGATATAATTTCAAATATGCTACAGTGGTGTATTGACCTTAAAATCCCCCCAAAAAATGAAAAGTGGTCATAAAAATGTCAAAAAATACTACAAAAACTAACAACGAAGAGACAAAAACATGCTTAATTTTTTTTAGCACCCAACAGGCTTGGGCAAGTTTTAACCGTGAATTTAGCCTCTAAACACATTCAAATTGTCATTAAAAGTGCATAAAAGTTTCAGCTGTTTATTACCTGTGTTTTGAGAGCTTAGGAACCGTCTACAAACTACAATCAGGAAAGAGATAAAACATATTTAAAAAAAACAAGCATTTGCTTATTTTTCTTAAAGGTAAGTGCTGTAGTACAACTAGCAGGAGACAAGTTATGATTGAGATAAATTTGGAGACACTAATCATTAAATTGATAGCCTTTGAGCAGCTCGCTGGGGTTTTTACAGACATTTTCAACCTGTCTCTTTCCCAAGAGACAGGTTAGACATGCTTTAAATGCACTTCCATTGTGCAAGTGCCAACACTCCAGCCCGAAGTGCCTTAACGACTACCGCCCTGTGGCACTCACACCCATCGTAATGAAGTGCTTTGTGTGGTCCTGGCACACCTAAAAGACTTGCTACCATCCACATTGGAATCACACCAGTTTGCCTACCGTAGCAATAGGAGCACAGAGGATGCAGTTTCCATGGCACTGCACTCTGTGCTCACACATCTGGACAATAAGAACATTTATGCACAAATGCTGTTTGTTGACTTCAGCTTAGCATTCAACATTGTCATCCCAGCAAAGTTAACAGCCAAACTAGGGGGCATCATAACCCTCCATGTGCAACTGGATTTTTGAACTTTTTGACCAACAGATCCCAGAATGTTTGATCAGGCTCCAACTGCTCCACGTCCATCACACTCAACACTGGTGTACCACAGGGTTGTGTGCTAAGCCCATTTCTTTACTCCCACTTCACCTCCGACTGCAAGCCTGTGTACAAATCTAATTCTATCATCAAGTTTGCGGACGACACTACTGTTATTGGTCTCAACAGCAACAACAATTAGATTGCCTATAGGGAGGAGATCAAGCACCTGGCCACATGGTGCACTGAAAATAACCATCTCCTCAACACCACGAAAACAAAGGAGCTCACCATGGACTTCAGAAAAGAGTCAAGAGGCATGCGCGACACCATCCACATCAATGGAATGGCTGATGAGCATGTCTCCAGTTTCAAGTTTCTTGGGATCCACATCTCGGCGGACATGTCCTGGTCAAATAACACCTCCTGCCTGGTCAAGAAGGCTCACCAGCGCCTTTTCTTCCTGAGGACACTGAGGAATGAGCTTTCCTCAACTATCCTGGTGAACTTCTATCGCTGTACAATAGAAAGCATCCACACCAACTGTGCAACAGTGTGGTATGGGAGGCGTTCTTTTGCAGAGCGCAAGGCACTGCAGCGGGTGGTGAAACCGCCCAGCGCATCACTTGGACTCCACTACACGCCATAGAGCACATCCAGAGGAAACGCTGTCTGGATTTTGCTCGCAGCATCCTTAAGGACTCTTCTCACCCAGCCCACACACTGTTTTATCTCCTGCCCTTCGGCAGGGGTTACAGGTGCCTCCGGACCAGGACCAGCAGATTAAAGGACAGCTTTTTCCCCAGAGCTGTCTCTTTAATAAACTCTAATCCTCATTGATCCCACTCCCCTCATACTGATAGACTCTCCTCTGCCTCCTCACACCTGCCTCAATTTTGTTATCTGCAATACTATAATGTTCACCTGCACTGCTAACTGTTATTATTATATATTAATATATATTATAACTGTTTATATATGCATCTTGCACCACTTACTTGACTGGTATTTGAATTTGCACTGCTGATTGTTTATCTAGAGTACTAATTGTTTACACATACATCTGCAATACCGTACTTTAACGGTCATATGCAATTACTTTCCACTGCACTTTAATCTGGATAGCTTCTGCCCAAACTTTATTTGTACTACCTTTAAATCCATTGTTATACTGCTCATTATTAGCCTAACTTATTATATATATCAATCTGTAAAAAAACTGTTTATAGTAATAGCCATCTGTATATATCTATATATTCATAGTACATATTCACCTGTAAACTCTGTTATAGGAACAACCATCAGTATATTATGTTCATTGTACATATCTGTAAAAATTCCACTTATAGTAACATCCACCTGTATATTATATTCAGTACATATCCAGCTGTAAATCTAGCTCAAAATACTTGTTATCTATACATTATATTCATAGGACAAATCAATCTGTAAAATTCTGTTTATAATAATATTCATTTCTATATTTATTCAGTATATATCCATGTCCTGCACTTATGAACCATTGTATATCCTGGACTTACTGCTATTGCACTTCTGGTTAGACCTAAACTGCATTTCGTTGCCTTGTACCTGTACCTGTGTAATGACAATAAAGTTTAATCTAATCTAATCTAATCTTTATATATTAATTGTATCTTTTTTTAAACAATGAAACTAAAAACGTTTTAATATTATGTGCTAATAGTTTGATAAATAGTGCTGGTATGAGTTTTGGACTGTTCAACAATGCAAAGTTTAATACATTGATATACTGTAAATCTTGGATTGGCAATGAGCAGCTTCTCATACACAGACTTGCTCTGGAGTTAAATCCTGTTCTGATGTTCACGCAAGTATATCAGCTTTTTTTGATGTGCCATGTTAGATTTATTTTCGGTGCTTCTCGTCATCAGTGGTTCATTTTTGACGTTCAAGCAGCGTGCATTGGATTTATTCTGCATCTATTTATATTCATCGTCATCGGCTGCCTGCATGTGTAGTGCTTTGTGCCTTATTTTCACTGTTTTGGCTAGTTGCGCAATATTCATCATACAGGGCTCAAAAGTTTGGGCACCCCAGGTAAACATTTGTATTAATGTGCATAAAGAAGTCAAGAAAAGATGGAAAAATCTCCATAAGGCATCAAATGACAGATTAGACCTTCATGTTTTATGTCACAAAAAGTGACATACATAGTTTTTATTTCCATCATTTACACTTTTAAAATAACAGAAAACCAAGAAAAGGCATCTGCAAAAGTTTGGGAACCCTGCAGAGTTTATAGCATGCACCGGCCCCTTTGGAAAGCTGAGACCTGACAGTGTCATGGTTTGTTCTCAATCAACGTCTGGATAGACCAGGTGATGTCAATCTTAAGGTTTTAAATTTCTAGACTCATCTGACCTTGCCCCAACAATTAGCACCATGGCTTCTTCTAAGCAGTCTAGAAAACTCAAACTGAAAATAGTTTCTCGCTCACAAAGCAGGAGAAGGCTATAAGAAGATGGCAAAGCGTTTTCAGCTGCCAATATCCTCTGTTCAGAATGTAGTTAAGAAAAGGTCATCATCAGGAACAGTGGAAGTTAAAGCAAGATCTGGAAGACCAAGAAAAATATCAGATATAACAGCTCGCAGGATTGTGACTAAAGCAAGTCAAAACCCAAGTTGGACTGCACGATCCATCCAGAAAGACCTGGAGACACTGGAGGTGTGCTACACCATTCCAATATAAAGAGATACTTGTAAAAACATGGTGTTCATGGAAGAGTCATCAGAAGAAAACCTCTTCTATGTCCTCACCACAAAAATCCGCCTTTGACGTTTGCAAATGAACATATAGACAAGCCTGATGCATTGTGGGACAAGTTCTGTGGACCGATGAGGTCAAAGTAGAACTTTTTGGCCGCAATGAGCAAAGGTACGTTTGGAGAAGAAAGGGGACCGAATTTTAAGAAAAGAAACTCTGTCCAACTGTTAACCAGGGGGCGGAACAATCGTGCTTTGGGGTTGTATTGCAGCCAGTGGCACAGGGAACATTTCCTGAGTAGAAGGAAAGTGGATTCAATAAAATTTCAGCAAATTTTGGACGCTTATTTGATGCCATCTGTAAAAAAGCTGAAGTTAAACAGAGGATGGCTTCTATAAATGGATAATAATCCTAAACACACCTCAAAATCCATGGTGTATTACATCAAGAGGCGTAAACCTAAAATCTAAAGTAAAAATAAAATCTAACTTTTTGGGACATCTTATTGTGTCTAATTTGTCATTTGATACCATTTGGAAAATGTTCCATCTTTTCTTTGCTTCTTTATGCACATTATTGCAAATATTTACCTGGGGTGCCCAAACTTTCGAGCCCTACTGTATATGTTAAGTGGTCCATCAATGAAAGATTATCTCAAGATTATCTCCGACTTCATCTAAACTTCTAGGTTAGTCCTATGATTGTGCAGCCATCTGAAATTCAGATTTCTGACTATCTGGGTAAGTAGTGCATGGAACCAGGGGTAGGTCTGGTTTATTCATCACTACGCTGTTTATTCACTTTGGTCGTGGCTAACCTTTGTTGCAGTTGTGCATCATAGACATGCATGGTCTCGCTCATGGCCATGTCACCTCAGCTTGGTTGGCTATAACATCATGATTGTTACAACCTCCTCGCTGCACTGCACACAGATGGAGTAGGAGAGGAGCACCATACAAAGAGATTGGCATGGTTTTATTTCAGTTAGACTAATAGCTGGTTTGATTTGCATTGAGAGATGATTTTATGGAAAGTATCCCATGCCAGTCTCTACGTATGGTGAAGTGTATGGGATGATATGGGGGCTTTTTTAATTCTAAAAGCCAAGGGAACCCTATGGGTTTTTAACATAATGGTATGTATACTTTTGTTCTCTGTATTTTAAGGAAGAACATTTTTTATTTCCAATACATTATTCATTCACAAAGAAAATTGGTGTCCTTAAAAGGATGGATTTTACCTCATTTTTTAATTAAGGCATTATAAGATAAATTTCCAAAACTTGATTTATTTATTCCTCTTTTTAGTCAACTTAAACATGGGCATGTAAACTTATAAGCACAACAGTATATATTACACTCTACTTTTGAATCATTTCATTCTTTTTTTTTTCTGGGGCCAAAACAAATTAGTATGTAAATAACAGGTGTCTGAATTATGCAGTTTTTACAAGTATTTATTAAAAGAAATAGGAAAATCATGAATATACAGCTGAGTAAATAACCTCTTGAACAGTGATTTCTGTGTATCATATTCATAACATGGTGTTCCAAGCCTTTAATGCCATTACATTTAATTTGTACGTGTTAAGGAAATGTTATATGTTTGCAGCTGTGACTTTAGCATAAAATCAATTGGCATATCTGAAACATTTAATGTTTTGTTAGTTCATTAAACCTGATCATAAAGAATACAATTTGTTGTTTTACTTTTTAATTCATGCGGAAAGTGATTATTACAATTGGTAAAGATGATGCCCATTTATTGGATAGCAAC
>NC_048417.1:26316528-26317725 GCF_013103735.1 Etheostoma cragini | reverse complement strand
TCTGTCATAGGACATGGCTGCCAACAGTAAGAATTCTGAACCATTTAAAGAATAATATAGAAAACACTGAAAGAGACATGCTGAATAAGATATGGTCTGTTTTTCAGATAAAAAGTCAATCAAAAGCTTTGGGTAGATATTAGTGCTGAAAAGAAGAGAGTTCATTAACAAAGCTGCAATGAAAATGTACATAGGCTCATGGAGGTTTTGGTGAAACCAGATAAGGCACACAATGGTAGAATTACTGCAGATTATTAGAATATATACTATGAACATGATAAAAAAAAAAACATATCTATATTTGTCCACTTCAATATGACCACCAAGAGTTACATATGTTACATTTAATTCACTATCCATGTCATATCAGTTAAAAAGAAATCTCTGTTAGTGTATTAACCATGCAGATACTGTAACAGGCATACATGAACTAAAAAATTATTTCATACAACCTGTTAAGGAAGGTTTAATTCATAGTTACCTGAACTTAGTGTGTGATGACCTTCAGAATTCAGAAAGTGAATTGTTTGGCTCTCTTAACGGATTTTATCAGATTTCTTTGCCCTCCAAAGATCTCATTAAAACTTTTCACCGAGATCAACAAACATGTAAACAACTTCATGAATCTCTGGAGGACTGTAGACGGGAGCGCTGACTGGGGCAGAGTAGGTACTCCATGCTTCTAGGGACCCAAAGTTGGTGAAATGATTGGTCCTGTTGTCATGGAGGTCAGAACTTATACACAATGATAAAAGACAACAAAAAATAATTTATTAAATAAATACAGACACATCTAGGATAAACTATCATAGGAACAAAGGATCTATAGGAGTATTTAGAAATAAGTGAGCTTCAGATTTGAACTATCTCGCGGAAAAGACGTGTGGTGGCTGACTCCTATATCATTTTAGTAATTCTTGCTTTGTGCATCTTCTACTTTGATCTTTTTTGTGTCTTAGTTTTTGCTTTGTATGAGGTTTTGATTTATCTACTAGTAAGTAGAATAAGTCAAGCCAATCAGTAGTGATGGCCAGATGAAGCTTTGTGAACCAGTGTCTTTATTTTCTGAGCCCACTAAATTAAGGTGACCAAATTTCTCAGACAAAATCCGGGAAAATATTCAGCTCAGAAGCGTATTTACCTCCAAAACAAGTAATGTTTTTACTTTTGTAAAACTTAAAACGGGGACACTAGACC
>NC_048417.1:26311304-26316428 GCF_013103735.1 Etheostoma cragini | reverse complement strand
GTCCTAATAGTCCTAATATTTCAAGATAGAAAGTCTCAATATTTCATAATGTTGTAATGTTTACTGAACTACTGACAGATTTTGCTTTATTGCTCAAGTCTTGTTTCTGCAACAGCTCCTTGAGAAAAAGATACAATGTAACTATTGAGGACATATTCTCCTTTGACATTGATGCAGTATTAAACGATATCGCTCCAGTCGGCAGAAACAAGCTGCAATAGATAGTATTAATGTTCCTTCTTCTTCTATGAAAGAGTCTGTAGTAGTTTATGACAAGCAGGAGATATTGAATCATTTTAATGAGCATTTTGTTCAGTCGGGTTCTTTGTTTGACACTGCTTGTCCTTTTACTGTGACATCTTGTAGAGATGTACCAGTCACTACAAGTGTCTTCAATCTCACTCCATTTTCAGTGGATGACGTTTAAAAAGCACTAAAAGGACTGATTCCTGAAAAGACCCCAGGACCTGATCTTATAGAACCCTATTTCTTAAAAATAGCTGCTGATTGTTTAGCACAGCCTCTAACGTACCTTTTTAACCTTACTTTAAAGAGCAACACTATTCCTAAAATATGTAAATCTGCATTTGTTTGCCCATTACTGAAAGGGGGTGACCCGTCAAACTTAAATAATTATAGACCAATTTCTAATTTGTCTGTTTTGGCCAAAACACTTGAATCCCTGGTGAGTGATCAGATGAAAGACTTCTTGCATGCACAGGATATTTTATCCCCAGTTCAGTCAGGTTTTAGAAAAAAACATAGTACCATCACAGCTGCAATGAAGGTGATAAATGATATCTCTGTTGCTCATGACAAGAAGCAGCACTGTGCAGCACTTTTTATTGATTTGTCAAAAGCTTTTGACATGGTTGATCATGATGTTTTAAAGATTAGGCTTCTTAAATCAGGGTTTTCAAAGAAAACTGTCTCTTGGTTCTCAAACTATCTTAGTGACAGAACTCAGTGCATTAAGCATGATGGTGTTCACTCTGGTATTTTACAAATCTTTAAAGGGGTTCCACAAGGCTCTGTATTAGGCCCTCTTTTATGTACTATTTATGTAAATGATCTTAATTGGCATGTGTCCGATGCAAACTTTCATTTTTATGCAGATGACACAGTTATTTACTGCTGTGCACCCTCTCTTAAACAAGCCATTGCACACTTACAGAATGCTTTCAATGTGGTCCAAAATACTTTGCTACAGCTGAAACTTGTGCTCAATGCAGACAAAACCAAATGTATGCTTTTCACAGACCTTCGGAACAGGCCACTGAATGTTCCCTCAGTGGTTACTCTTGATGGACGTGAAATACAGACTGTTACAACTTATAAGTACCTTGGTATTGTTATTGATGACTTCCTATCATTTAAGCCTCATGTTCACTGTCTAGTGAGAAAGTTGAGATTACTTTCGAAATAAGCTGTGCTTTTCTTTTAATGTTAAAAAACGGTTAGTGGCATCAACTTTTTCAACTGTGCTGGATTATGGTAATATACTATATATGCATTCATCTGCTCAATGCCTTCAGATGATTGACGCAGCCTATCATGCATAATTGAGATTTATTACTAATTGTAAAGTTCGCACCCATCACTGTGAGCTGTTTAATGCTGATAAAGATATACAGAGAGTGTGTGGATTAAATGAAAAACAGGAACAGAACTACAACATTATCAGGTAGTGCAGGTGTTGTAGAGTCTGACAGCGGCCGGGATGAACGACCTGCGATACCTCTCCTTCTTACACTGTGGGTGTATCAGTCTGCTGTTGAAGGAGCTGCCCATGCTGTCCATGATGGATGTCAGCTTAGCTAACATCCTCCTCTCCCCCACTTCCTCTATGGGGTCCAGAGGATAGTCCAGGACAGAGCTTGCTCTCGTGATCAATCTATTGGGTCTGTTCCTGTCCCTGTCCGAGCTGTCCCTCCTCCAGCAAACCACAGCATAAAAGATGGCAGAGGCCACCACAGAGTCATAAAAAAGTCCTGAGGATAGCCCTGCCCACTCCAAAGGACCTGAGTCTCCTCAGCTGATGGAGGCCACTCTGGCCCTTCTTGTAGAGTGCATTGGTGTTGTCAGTCCAGTTCAGTTTATTGTTTAGGTGAACACCCAGGAATTTGTAGCTCTCCACTACATCAATGTCGAATCCCTGGATGCTCACCGGTGTGAAGTGGGATGTTTTCCTCCTAAAGTCAACAATCATCTCCTTTGTCTTGCTGGTGTTGAGCTGAAGCTGGTTAAGCTCACACCAGCTGACAAAGTCCCTGATAACCGTCCTGTATTCCAGGTTGTTCCCCTCAGAAACGCAAACAACAACGGCTGTGTCATCGGAGAACTTCTGGATGTGGCAGTGGGTGGTGTTTTGAGTGAAGTCCGAGTTATAGAGGGTGAAAAGGAAGGGGGAGAGCACCGTACCCTGAGGGGCACCTGTGCTGCAGTGCACCACGTCAGACACACAGTGATGGAGCCTCACATACTGTGGTCTGTTGGTGAGGTAGTTAGTGCAGCCAGGTGTTGGTCCACTCCGGCACGCTCCATCTTCACTTTGAGCAGCAAAGGCTGGACGGTGTTAAAAGAACTGGAGAAGTAAAAAAACATGAATCTCATAGTGTTCCCGCTGTCCTCCAGGTCAGCGATCTGTGCAGCAGGTAGATCACTGCGTCGTCCACCCCAATCCCAGGCTGGTAAGCAAACTGCAGGGGGTCCAGCTGTGTGCCCACCAGGGGTCGAAGGTGACCCAGGATGATCTCAGCACTGCAGTGGCTTTCAACAGAGTGAAGTCCCTGCTCCGATGTAAAGGTGTACTGTTCAGGATGATCTACCCCACCTGCCTTCATATCACCCTTAACGGCGTGGATCATTGCTTTGACACCCTGGAGCAGGCTGAACTGTGCTATTAGGATCACTGTCACGCCTGATGATGTCTCTTCTGTAGAACCTGCTGCAGGTAAGACATTTCCAATGTAGTATTGTGTTACTACTAGGGGCACTCGGCTTTTGCCGGACAAACAGTAACTATGCACAAACTGAACAGTCAGGTGTGGTTTTCTTTACTAGCCCTTGTTTCTCCTCTGTTGAGATATGGGTATGTGTAATCAATGTGTAGCATTAAAGGAAAATTCCGGTTGATTCCAACAAGTGTCTCTGTTGTTTGTAAATGTGGAGGTCTGTCACTAGAGAGAAAATCTAACCAATCGGTGCCGTCTACACCGAGTTATCCTCGTGCTAGAGTTAGCATCCAACAGGCTTGAAGTTTTAAACGTGTTTTTAGCCTCTAAACTTGTTCAAAATGTCATTAACAGTGCCTTCCTATGTGGAGTGATTCCTTTTGAGTGAACACATTGAATCTGATGCTGGAGATATGACAGAAATGAACGAAAGTTAGTTCCTGTGATGTTAATGCAAGGAGAGCTTCAGGACCAATGCAGTTTATTGCCAGCTTATCATACCCATACATTTCTCCTCTGTAAAAAATTGGTGAGTTGTGGTCTTCTTTTTTCAACAAATTAAGTAAAGCTCCAAACATCACCCTTGACTACAGCCCCTTTGAAAGCTATCTTGGGGGTTTGTCCTGTATTGTGCAGTCTCTCCGATAAACACTTAGATGTTATTGCTTTTGCGTCACTTACTGCCCGTAGGCGTATTTTGTTACACTGGAAAAGGGGAGATATGATATAATAGGCAGTCTCATATAAAAACGTACACTGACTACGTTGGTCCAATGTGCAATAACGTAGAGGGGTTACAATAATGGTCCTCGAATTGTATGACTGTCACGTTTTTTCTGCCTATTCTTTTTCTACCGTTTTGCGTCCAAGCCACGTGACTTTCAAGATTCCGGCCGTGAGAACAAAAAACATGGCGGACATTTCTCTCATTTTTAGTAAAATAATCAATATTTTGACTTAGTTTCTGCATAAAAATGCATTTTGATTACATTTCTGGCGAGAAATATATATTCTATTTACATAATATTCACTCAGTGAATGCACATAATCACTCGCTTGCTCATTGCTTTTAATTGCGTTTTCCGATTTTTCTGATAGCCCCAGAATAATGTGAAACTGACACGTTTTCGTTGCTACGGACGCTGCGTTTTGATTACATTTCTAGCGAGACATTTATATTTAATTTTCATAAATCCTCTCAGTGAATGTAGCTACATAATCACTAGCTTGCTCATTGCTTTTAATTGCGTTTTCCGATATTGGCAGAATAATGTGATACTGACATGTTGTGGTTGCTATGGACGCTGTTTCGCCTAGCATAGCTAGCTAGCGTTAGCTGTGACCCCAGACTCCACATAGGAATCTATTGCGATTTCGCTCCATCTGACGGATCAAACCCTCGACCACTACATGCGTTATGTTTGAGGTGGATTTGCTGATCAACACATTATTCCACGGTAGCGGGAGAAACTTATGTTGATAAAGTGACGAGTTACGATCGGGTTTGTCCGCTGTGTTTAATTTTGAAAATCGACCGGATCCTCTGTGCACTTGACTTCCTGTGTGGTGCGATCTCATTGATGGCTTTTGACGCGTCAAGGCCCCACAAAGAAGAAGAAGAAGAAGTCCTTTAGCATGCTTGTTGTAATCTTTCATTGTTAGCTGTTTGAATGTTTTCACTTAGTAAGAATATGGACTGGCGTCTTATTAGTGGTATTACTCCTCGATCACGTTTATTCAATAAGTAACCAGGCAGTGATGACGTTACGACGTACACAGTGCTGCCACCATCTGTCTGTCTTAGTAATAACTTATTTCTGGAGTATGATCAAGTTTTTTTCTGCAAGGAGGTTAATTAATTGTATTTATATTATTGGAAGTATGCAATATCTATCTATCTATCTATCTCTCTCTCTCTCTATCTCTATCTCTCTCTCGCTCTCTATCTGTCTGTCTATCGATCTATCTATCTCTCTCTGTCTCTCTATCTATCTCTCTCTCTCTATCTATCTATCTGTCTGTCTGTCTGTCTGTCTGTCTATCTATCTCTCTATCTCTCTATCTCTCTATCTATCTGTCTGTCTGTCTGTCTGTCTATCTGTCTGTCTGTCTGTCTGTCTGTCTGTCTATGTATCTATCTATCTATCTATCTATCTATCTATCTATCTAT
>NC_048417.1:26305979-26311204 GCF_013103735.1 Etheostoma cragini | reverse complement strand
GTAAAACTTTAACTAAAAGCTCAGTGTCAAAATTGTTTGCCCTCTTACGGGACTGATGGATTATCACATTTTGGTAAATTAAAGTCTCAGTTGCTTTGTGAAGTACATCTCCGTTCCCTTGCGCTGCTTAGCGTAATTAAACTTTAGGGAGCATGTAACATATCATTATTTAGTTTTGATTCTAAACAATTAATCCTTCCAGTTAAAATCATGCACCAAGTTAATTAATTTTAATTTAGATTTACGCAAGAGTTTTGTACAAAAATAAATGAAAAGCAAGCCACATATAGATGGCTATCCCAAACTTAACCCATTCAGTTAAGTGGCTGAAGCAATTGTGGATGTTGAATGCAGATTTAGGTTATTCCAATCAAAACTATGATAAATTGTACATACCAGAGTGAACAGGGCTCCCACTCCACCAACTTCATTTGGATCCCCTGTAAAAACATCAAAACTGGGGGGTTTAGTAATGCAATTCCACTGAGTACATCTAAAACTTTTAATTATTGTAAAGCTAACCTTCCGCTTTTTGCAGCAGATCTCTCTCTTCACTGGGTAGCAAGGATCCCCTTCTTGGATTCCATGGTCACATTCTGAAAGAGCAAAAAAAGTAATTAGTTTGACCTCATACGTCTTCATCAATGAATTAGAAAATGATTTTGACAGGCAACACGTGATATATTTATGACTTACAGTTTTTCTCCATTGGTTTGGCTCATTTCTTGAAACAGAAATTACATTCTCAAAACAACATGGACAAACCTCCAAACTACTTGGCAATTGTTCACAACAGAATTGAATTTCTCATTCATTTCATCAAATTGCAAATGCCTAAGTACATGCCTCAATGTCTCAGTACATCTTTGCAAATGATTAAGTACAGGTAGCCTACATTTAGCACAATTTCCAAGTGAATAGATCTTGCTGATCTAAACTGATTGTTGATTCTCGGTCTAATGGTTGAGAGACAGATTACATGTTTAACATGGTTATCATGTATACCATGATTAAACAACATATGAAAAAGAACATGACTACTAATTGAATCATGATTTGCATTCTATTCTATTCTTATTATCAACAGAACTTACCACGCTTCTGCTGAGGGGGTTCTGCGATGGGTGGGATGGGAGGACTGGTGGTGGGCTGGAGGGGAGGACTGGTGGTGGGCTGGAGGGTAGGACTGGAGCGGAACTGGATGGGAAGAGAACTGGTGGTGGGATGGAGGGGAGGAGGACTGGTGGTGGGCTGGATGGCAGGACTGGTGGTGGGCTGGAGGGGAGGACTGGTGGTGGGCTGGAGGGGAAGAGAACTGGTGGTGGGCTGGAGGGGAGGAGGACTGGTGGTGGGCTGGATGGCAGGACTGGTGGTGGGCTGGATGGCAGGACTGGTGGGTGGGCTGCTGGTTAGTCCAACCTCAATGGTACAAAAATAAGAACTCATTAACCTCCTGTAATAAGAACAAATGTGCCCTTTCTCTAAGAGTTAAAATAATCGCACACACTTACCATTAATTAACATTTCATAAAGAGCCTTCATCCTGTCAAGGCATTTTTCAGAATGGTCTGACAGCTGCCATTTTGGATGGAGGACTTGTGCAGACCAGGTCTTCTGTTTCTTAGTTTTCTTTCCAAGAAAGACTATGGCCTTGTACCACAATGTATTTAACTTTTCAACCTGAAAATAAAGATAAATATTATAAAATATATACAGAAATATAAGCAATTACAAGTGTCTGAAACATTGGGGGCGGTAATTAGGTAAATAATAAATACAGAAGTTAAATACATACCAAGACGGATGCCTCATCAACAACATGAGAGGTGGTTTGGTTTTTTTGTTGGTTTTTCAACCACGTCTCCTTTCTGGCCTCAAATTTCTCCAGTTTTTTTGCCAGTCTTTGCTTTCTTGGCTGTACAGACTGGCAATATTTGCAGATCTTGGTGGCCACACCAATAGCTGCTTTGCAGCTCACGCAAGTTGTAGTTGTTGACCCTCGTGGCATCTTAAAACTAGAATATAAAAAAAGCAACATGTAATGATTGCTATTTTCATCTAAGTATTGCATTGTATTTTTGTGTGTATGATTTTACCACTTGTCTTACTGTAGCTCTTATCTCATATGCTGATTATGCTATTAAACTATAAAGCTTTCCTTCTGACCACGGATAGCACATTACACATTGCCGCCAACTGCAGCTAACGTTAAATGCGGTGCGGCTAAAATAATGCTGGATAAGCCCCTATGTCATTGGACAAATCCCTATAAATTCATGTAGACAAATAATTAACGAATGATGGCTTAGACAGCGCTAACTAACTTTATTATTCAGGTTCCGTTAGCATACGTTGATATCTCTAAGTGTGTTCATTCACGGTCCATTACCTACCTTTGAGGATGCACAGTAAGAATGGCGGTGGCGGGGACAGCGGAACTGCGGGACACAAACTCAATCTGCTGACCTCAGTGCCTCTGCGACAGGTCAACCCAGGTGTCAATCATCGACCTCTCGCAGCTACGTCGCCCACAAGTAAAAACGTGATGCTACTTTGTGACACTGTCACATTTAAATAGGGGCGCGATCCACTTTGCCGCGGGCCTCATTCCATTTCGAAGGTGGACTGTCTACCGCAGGCGGTCACCATCCTTTTTGAAACTGAGAGCTACTTCATGGGTCCTGAGTCATATAAAGCTACCAGTTTGATTCATGCTTCTGAAGTAACAAATTGGCTTAGTTTGCCTTCAGTTATATATGATTATTAATGATTAATGACACACATCTATGTGAAGACATAGACTTAGACTTAGCTTTATAACACACTGATCACGTTAATTATTTCTCACAATTTATATTCAACAATGACTTAACAAGGTGAGAAACAGATATCATCAATATTCAATTTTCATTTTTACAACAGGCCTGAAGGCTATCATGTGGTTCTTGGGGCACCTGTGCACCGCTACTGTGGGCACCGTGTTGGTGACCCCTGAGTCTAATGTAACCTGAACCCAGAGACCACTGTCTCTGTTTTTAGGCATATTATAATCTGTGATTGGAAAATAAGCAGTTTATTTCATTGCAAGTTATATTTCCAGCAGGGTGCCTGGCTACAGCTGAGGTTATACCATCCAATAAAGCACTGCACAGCTAACTATAACAATATGCATTGTGTAGTCTAATTGCTGTGGCAGATATAAATGATTTGAATGAAATCCTAAAGATATAGAACATTAACATGCACACACAAACACACACACACACACACACACACACACACACACACACACACTTGAAGCACTCAAAGTGCTCTCTGAAACAGAGCCTGTTAGAGCACATGTCCAAAATGTGAAAAAATTAAAACTTTGTCATAGAGCTAAACCATCATGAACGTACATCACTGGAAAGGTCTTGACCTGGAGAGTAACATATATCAATCTGACGGTTCAATATTATTCCTGCTTTGAGATATTGACCTTTGAACCTTGACCTCAGGGCCTATTTGAAGGTTTATAATTATGAGACAAAAAGGGTTACAGACATGAAACCAGCTGTTATAGAAAGATGTTGACATGGGTTATAATTTGATCATAGTCACCAAGGTGTGGTTGGGAGCTATGGTGTTAAAACAAAAAAATCCCTCACTGAAAAGAACACTTTATATTTTCTTTATATAAACAACACTTTTTGTTTGTTGATTATTTAACTAAAACAGGAGACCAGCGCACCAAATGTTCTGTCCTCATCTCTATAGTAATGGTAATTTATTTTTCTTAATTCAAGGTGTGATTTTTAAAATTGACGTATTTTACATCAATCTACGGTAGGCCTAGTTCATTATTATAAAACACAAACACAAAAGGGCTCTGTCAAGAAATGTATGCTGAATCATCGAGGATTGTAAGAACAAGTCCTAACAATGAATCAGTTATTTAAAAGGTGATCCAAACAAACAAACAAACAAACGTAAATTATGAATACACTCACTCGCCCAAAGAGTTTCGTTTGACCCTCGAGCATGCTGACAAAAGCTTGTCTTGACATCCCTGGGGCAGTGATTTTTAGATCCTCATACGTGGTGAACAAGTCCACCATGTACAAGGTCTCAAAATTGACAGTGGCTGGCCAGTAACCACTTTCAACCAGATCACTTATGGTCACTGGCAAGGTTTTTCCACAGGAGCAGTTTACTGATGGAAGGAAGAGGTTGTATCTTCCTGAAATTTCAGAGAAAAACAATTATCTCTTGTTAAAAAAACAAACAAAAACAGAACATGAATAAATAAAAAATAAAAATGTTACCATTTACCACTTTTTGTTTGTTGATTATTTAACTAAAACAGGAGACCAGCGCACCAAATGCTCTGTCCTCATCTCTATAGTAATGGTAATTTATTTTTCATAATTCAAGGTGTGATTTTTAAAATTGACGTATTTTACATCAATCTACGGTAGGCCTAGTTCTGTATTATAAAACACAAATTTCTTTAAAACAAGAGACGTTACATTTTCCACTTCATGGCTGCTGTTTTTGTTCTCCCAACAGGAAGCTCGCAAGTCATATGATTTAGACACAAAACAAAACATTTGCAAAAACCTTTTTAACATCGGGCTTGACAGCGGTTATGCCTGCCTTATGCGCCTGCAGTCCTAGCTCCTTTAGTCACAACTTCATAGGTGTGTGTTGATTCAAACATGATGAGCACATGCATTACCAATGTCTTCAGTGTGTCATACTTATGGGGACAAGCCACCCAATAGGTGCTCAAGCTTGCAGCACCACGGAGAGCAGCCTTCATGTCACTAGCGGTTTGGATGTCAATCAGTTCGCTGTGATTGGCCGCCTCGTCCAGCGACAATCACCTTCCCCATGTTAGCAGTTTACAGCCTTATGAATATGAAGCATAGTGGCTTGCTATTTTACAGATAATATGAGTCTGTCAACACTGACGGCTAAAAATAACATATTTCAAAGGCAAATTGATTTATGAAATATTACTTGGGATACAATATTCATTTTAATTTTACAAGAGCGTCTGATAGTGTCTGCTGAGAAATATTATGGACCTTAAAAAAGTGTAGTTGATGACCCCAGCCTTGGAATATAGGCCTAATGCTTACTACAGACATACCTGAAAGGAACACCGGAGCTGACGGTAAGCGTACCTGACTCATTTCCGTTTCCTGTACTGGTTTCCTGTGCTTGTGTGTTGACAAGGCGTT
>NC_048417.1:26297149-26305879 GCF_013103735.1 Etheostoma cragini | reverse complement strand
CTCAACAACAATCTTTCTTCTCAGTTGATGCCTTCGCTTATTCCCACCTACAATGAGAAAACACAAAATGAGTGTGCACTCACACGATTACTACACAAAAGCACCATACAAAGTAAGGCTTCACAATATGCATGTACAGCATGTGTTACGATTATTGTGACAGAAGCTGTGTGATCATTTTTGCATCACAAGTTTCGATATCATCGGAAAAATTGTGAAAAAACAATTTAAAAAATAGTATGCTGCCCTGGCTTGTAGGAAAGGTACTTCATCTTCTAATGATGTTTTTTTTACTTTTTTTCTTATAATCTTGCTATATAAATCAGTAGTGATTTCATTTTTTCACATATCTACATTCCTAGTGGCCTTTTCTGCTCTCACCGGACTGACGATACAGCTGAAACTTTCGCTGTTTGATGCCTAGATATAATCCCTCGATGGTCTTCTGCAGGTCATTTTGGATTGTTGCTCCTTTAAACGACAACAAACAAATTAATTAATGCCCATCTCAGTTTACAATCAGACTCTTTTCAGATCCCCTGTATAAGAGCAGAGCCAAATGATTCTTTAAATATGCCATTACATTTTTTTTTTTAAGTACCTGAGGACCACTGTTGAACATCAGCCACCCACTGCTGAACTGTGTCTTGCTGTAGAGATAACTCAGTGATGAGTTTCTCCAGGTCCTTTGATGCCTCTGTGATCCTTTGTACAGTCTGTCAAAATGAAATATCTGCGTTAAAAAATGCTGAGACACAATTTAAAAACAACAATTATTATACATATATTTGCCTAGTCAGTACCTTAATGTATCTTTTGGCCAGTGTCCGGTCAAGGTTTTCTGCCTTTCGCTTGTTCCAGCCACTTGCCTGGATAGTTAGCATGTCTGTGCGGACTTGACACACAATGTTTGTGCAGTAATTTAGGTTCACACTGAGGAACAAAGATCAGATACTACATTGATCATTCTCTAATATTGTCACATAAAACTGGAAAGAATCATACACTTAATGTGTCAGAAGTTAAATTATCATAAAGAGTATCCTGATCAGTGTAAAAGTGCTGACGAGACAGTTGTTTTCAAAAGGGAGCATGCACTATGCACAGAACCCTAAAAAAAGCATCAGTGTTCAAACCACTTCTTAGAAGTGGAAATATGGGAAATATTAACATTTATAACATCTGGTAATGTTTGTCTTCTAGGGAGTTAGACACCTGCAGAGATTTGACTCCACCTGATCACGAAGAAGCACTCTATTGTAAAGAGGTGCTACACCTTCTGATTTGGTCTATATGGAGAAGGATTCATAGCGTAGCATGATAACAAGCCCAATCAGACCTCAACGCTCTGACAGAACCAATTGAAGACCGAAGATTGTAATAAAAAATAGCGCTACACTCAAAACAAACAAAAAAATATGTTAGCTTGTATTCTCAATTTGGACACAACTATACATGAAAAATGCTTACCGGCTTTTGACATGTACTTGGAACATATGGTTGCTCTGGAGAGGAAACTGTTAACCTGTTCAACCTCCTCCCCGATTGTTGTTCCAGCTCCTTCTTGATTGCGTCCACCCCATTTTAACTGTAACATATTTACATGAATGTTATCAGTTGGAAAAAAAAAACTAGGGGCAGAGGGCAGACAATCATAATATGTTGTACAAATGGAAAGAAATTCATCTAATTGGCATTTTTACCTCACACATCCATGAATGCGCTTTTGCATGCATGATGGAGAGAAATGGGCGCATGTTCAGCAAGTCCTCCAACTCTGGACAGTGGTCCACAACTCTCTGCAGATATGGCCAATATTTGCAGACCACATCAGAGCAAAAAAAATGGACAGTATGTGAAGCGAGCTGTTTCTGGAGATATAACGGGTATGCAAATATTTCTCCACGGAACATATTCAGTCCCTTCAGCAAAACCCCATGACGGCAGACAGCAACTTCAACACCTTCCTCGTCTAGTTTGCTTGCAGACTTGTTGGCGGACTCTCGTGCTGCTGTCCACTGACCCGCACCACATCTCCCTTTCCCTGGATTCTTAAACAGATAAGGGCACAAACAGACATTTTACAGTTACATTTGACATTTGAAAATAAGTTATAAATCATGGTATAATGGCATTTGATGCAGTAATGCCACTCCATTAATTAAATAAACTAAATTATGTTTAAATTTAGAAAAAAAAAGGCAAGCATTCATATAAAATTGTGCTTACATGCCCAGTTGTTCCATGGATGTAATCAACAAATAAGGACACAGCAGGATCACTGGCCAAAAAGACTCCATCAAAAAACCCATCAGCTCTTGAAAGAAATATATAAATGCAGGTTACATTTACTATATAAAAGGAATTTGTGGCTAGAATTTAATTGTACATGAATGTTACACACCCTGGTTGGCTTTTGAAACGATATAATTTGCGGTTCCCATCCACTGCAACTGCCAACATGGAGGGTGTGCATGCAGGGCACTGAAAGTGCTGGACCTGAGACAGCTTCTCAACCTCAAATTTGGCATAGGCCCATTCGAGGAATGCCCTCTGCATTGTGTCCCCACATATCTTACCACTCTGAGAAAAAACAAAACAAAACCGTAAGTAACTGTTTAGAAGGTTGGCTTCAGAGCATGGTCATGATGAACAAAAGGGCTCTGTCAAGAAATGTATGCTGAATCATCGAGGATTGTAAGAACAAGTCCTAACAATGAATCAGTTATTTAAAAGGTGAACCAAACAAACAAACAAACAAACGTAAATTATGAATACACTCACTCGCCCAAAGAGTTTCGTTCGACCCTCGAGCATGCTGACAAAAGCTTGTCTTGACATCCCTGGGGCAGTGATTTTTAGATCCTCATACGTGGTGAACAAGTCCACCATGTACAAGGTCTCAAAATTGACAGTGGCTGGCCAGTAACCACTTTCAACCAGATCACTTATGGTCACTGGCAAGGTTTTTCCACAGGAGCAGTTTACTGATGGAAGGAAGAGGTTGTATCTTCCTGAAATTTCAGAGAAAAACAATTATCTCTTGTTAAAAAAAAAAAAAAAAACAGAACATAAATAAATAAAAAATAAAAATGTTACCATTTATTCCGATTAAAATAACTGGCTTTCCCTTTAAAAAGCTTGTTTTCCCAGTGAAGCAGTCGCAGCAGGGAGGAACGATTGGTAACATTCAATCTAAAACGCAGAATTAGTTTACATATTAGAGTGAATAAAACCAAAAACTCAACAGTGAGGGGGTTTGTGTAAAATGTAAACAGCCTACATAACCTGAGACTTAAAAACTACCTTTTTCATGATAGGAGAATTGCCCTCCCTCGTGCTGCTGAACAAAGGTTGATGGTGGCTGGGGTCTGAAGAACCCCTCCACCATGGATGCTCTGTTATGAAGCACCAGGGCCTCATGTGTGGAAAGGTCACATGCTGTGCAGTAGAGTGATCGTGGTAGACAGTCCCTACACATCACTACAGCAGCATTGTGTCCACAGTGATGGCAAACCCCCTCTTTGGGTTTCTCAGATGACAACATATTGTTCACCATGACGGGCCTCATCACTGTCCAATTCTCTTCGTGGGGGCCTTGACGCGTCAAAAGCCATCAATGAGATTGCACCAAACAGGAAGTCAAGTGCACAGAGGATCCGTTTGATTTTCAAAATTAAAAACAGCGGACAAACCCGATCGTAACTAGTCGTAGTGGTCGAGGGTTTGATCCGTCAGATGGAGCGAAATCGCAATAGATTCCTATGTGGAGTCTGGGGTCACAGCTAACCCTAGCTAGCTATGCTAGGCGAAACAGCATCCATAGCAACCACAACATGTCAGTATCACATTATTCTGGCGATATCGGAAAACGCAATTAAAAGCAATGAACAAGCTAGTGATTATGTAGCTACATTCACTGAGAGGATTTATGAAAATTAAATATAAATGTCTCGCTAGAAATGTAAAAATAAATGTCTCGCTAGAAATGTAAAAAAAATCAAAACGCAGCGTCCGTAGCAACCAAAACGTGTCAGTTTCAGAGATGGGAAGTAACGAAGTACAAGTACTTCGAAGTAACGAAGTACAAGTACTTCGTTACTGTACTCAAGTAGATTTTTCTGATATTTTTACTTTACTTTACTATTTATTTTTGTATTGACTTTTTACTTCTACTCCTTACATTTTA
Source organism: Etheostoma cragini (assembly GCF_013103735.1). Classification (NCBI taxonomy): domain Eukaryota; kingdom Metazoa; phylum Chordata; class Actinopteri; order Perciformes; family Percidae; genus Etheostoma; species Etheostoma cragini. Next base: position 26,301,690 of record NC_048417.1, on the reverse strand, counting down.
ACACAAATATCGGTACTTTCTACTCCTTACATTTTAAAAATTGGCTCGTTACTTTCGTTTTGTACAAGAGGTTATATCGGAAAATAGCGCGGACACGCGGCACACACAGCGAGCGGGTGCGCGCGCCACACGGAGAAAAAAGTGAGAGAAATGAAAAAGAGACAAGCTGTCCGGAGGATAACCAGCTGAGATTGTGTGTCTGCCTCTTTGAGAACTGTAAGTCGTATAACTCATGTTGTCAGTTCACTTAAGCCTGTTACTGGTCTATAGTTCTTCACATTTAAAGTAAGTTAGCTAGTGGTTTTGGTGTGTTCTTCACCTGTTAGCTGGGTTGCACGTTGATATTAATCAACACTTTCACCAGCTTTATTCGCATAAGTTTTTTTTTTGGACCAAACTTCAGATACTGTAATTCAATTGACAAGTGGATGGCAACTTAGCTAGAGAGAAGTTGTCTCCGTCTGTGTTTTAACAGACACACCTGGGTCGAAGTTGGAAACCAGAATCAGCCTTAATCCAGTCCTAATCTAGTTCTCAACTTTCACATCATTTCACTGGAGTTATCCTTATTATTGTTTACGTCATCAATACCATATTCAATCTAAATGGATGGGAATACATCTACTGTACGTTGGATTTGACGCACGACTAAGACAACTCAATAGATTCAGCATTCTGCATTAATTCACAGCAAATCATTGAGGCTTGATGGCGCTAACGTTAGCACATAGTAGTATTGATGGTGTTAACGTTAGCACATAGTAGTATGGAGGGCGACATGATTGGAAATGAAGAGAACAGCAAGACATTCCCATCATCCTCAACCTTATCAGAGAGAGATGTTTGAGACAGTAGGCATCAAGAAGGACTCCTGGCCAATGTGCTGGGGAACTTCTTCATTAATATCAGTTTAGTCATTCATATTTTAATCCTTTATTTTATTTCCAGAAGCCGTATTTGAGCACACACATAAATGTAGATTTATTTACATGTATGGGAGAAAGATTAAAAATAGAAACTGGATCTGTGACTTCTCACAGAATCACAACTGAATTCATATCTTGCTAATAAGTCAGAATCTTATTAACCTGGAGTCCCAGTTTCTGTCATTATAATCATATATGTTATGTTTTAGGCCTATTAGCAGACATCCATTTAAAAGGTAGCCTTTGCCATTTAAAGACATGTCCTCCATGTCCACTGAAGTTCCTCAGCGTCTCCCTAGTAACATTTGTGTGCTCCAGATAGCTTTTGCGAGGCTACTTTTACTTTTGTACTTTAAGTAAATTTCCAAGCCTGTACTTTGTTACTTTTACTTGAGTAAAGAAGTTTAATCAGTACTTCCACTTTTACCGGAGTATTTTTTAACACAAGTATCTTTACTTCCACTTAAGTACGGAAAGTGAGTACTTTTGCCATCTCTGGTCAGTTTCACATTATTCTGGGGATATCAGAAAAATCATCGCAACAACGAGCAAGCGAGTGATTATGTGCATTCACTGAGTGAATATTATGAAAATAGAATATATATTTCTCACCAGAAATGTAATCAAAATGCATTTTTATGCAGAAACTAAGTCAAAATATTGATTATTTCACTAAAAATGAGAGAAATGTCCGCGTGTTCTCACGGCCGGAATCTTGAAAGTCACGTGGCTTGGACGCGAAACGGTAGAAAAAGAATAGGCAGAAAAAACGTGACAGTCATACAATTCGAGGACCATTATTGTAACCCCTCTACGTTATTGCACATTGGACCAACGTAGTCAGTGTACGTTTTTATATGAGACTGGGTTGTAATAGGATATCATAGGATATGAAAAACTAACTAAAACTGGAACCTGTATATTTTCTGTTGACGTGTATTGGTGTATTGGTATTCAATAAAAAAACATTGAAAAAAAAAAGTGACAGATAAACGAAGTCTGAACAGCGCAGCAAATAAATGAGGATTGCTGGCGAAAACTTATCTGGGCATCTAGTGGACAGTTAGGAAAGTGGGAATGTGGCTAAAGACGCAGAATGTGGAATATTCAGCATTTAATCAGGTGAGGAGGGGAATTGGTGAGGGGTATGTGGCTGTTGCTAGCGGTGTGAATGAACGTATGGAATGCAATCCAGAAAGTCAAGTTTGAGTAAGAGACCCATCCAGTTCAAAAGTATGCTAAAACACTGCACAAGTACATTGGACATATTTCCTTCACTTTACAAATTATTCTATTAGGAATGTGAATGCATTTTTTATGGCCACCTTGCCGGAAGACGTTGTATTCAGTAGCAAGGACCACGCCACAACAGTATCGTCATCTAACCCATCATTTCACAAGCTGGGAGGGAGAAGTTGTTTCGTCATCACAAACGTCAGGGCTAAGAAATGTGCCCTTATTAGACAATAAACGATAGCAACCTGGTCTAGATTACCTACAACCATTATCAGATATTGCAAACTAAGTTGGCAATAGTCAACACAAAGTCAGTGAAATCTAGTCTTACCCTTCGCAGTGACTGCCTAGCCTAGATTCCTAGAAGCCTAGGTTCATGAATGGCTTGATTCCGAACTATCATTCAAATCATATTACACATGTGTTACAATAAGTGAACACTGGAATGAATAATTTACATAAATCTCGTAATTGCTTGATACTCTTTTTTTGCGTTAGGGTTAGCAATGACACTTGTATGTATAGACTATGATACTAGTATTTGGGGCTTATCCTGGCTTATTATTTTTTTATTGTGAATAAGAAAACAGCCACCCAACACCTCCAAAAGTTGAGTATCACTTGTAAAGTGATAGCTTGAAGTGAAAAATAAGGATTTACTCCTGAGTCAGAATGTGTTATATTGAAAACAAAAAACAAAAAACAAAAGCCGTTGAGAACAAATTCCAATGTTACTCAAAATTCTTTAGGTTGCTAATTACATTCATGACAGTGAAGGAAAATTCATAAAAACAACTTCATGCCAGTTGTGATGACATCATAATGTGGAAAAAAAATGTTTTTTTTATATAATTAAAGATATCAGACAATACGTTGCTCAATACCTTGCTGTTCCCATAACAAATAGTCTCTTTAACAGTAAATACACAGTACAACAATAAAAATGTGTTTTTGATGTTTGTTATGGAAAAAATACAGAAAACTACATTTAAGTTGACTTGATAATGTAAATTGAGTTGTTTTTAACATTCATACGAATATTAGCCATTACAACGTTAACAATTAAGACAGCTTGCCACTGCTGTAAGAAACACAGTCTCTTTAAGAGTAAATACACAGAATTGTGTATGTACACAGTATTGGGTATTTACTGTACCTGTCAACAGTTCAAATCTCAGCATGATTATTGCAGAAGAAGTGCCTGTACATTAGTAATCAGTGTTATTACATCAAATCATTTTGGCTGAACAGAACAATCTTTTCAGATGATTAGAAATCTCTTTCATTTTGAGCCCGTATATGAGTGGGTGGGACAAAGGATGATACAAAAGTATTTGTAATGTCATTATTAAGCGTGCAATTTTAGGAAAATTGGATTCTACTCGGGCTATACTGACATCATAAACACTCAAAATGGAGAAACTGATTTAAACCAACAGGTGGGGTAAACAGGTCTGTGCAGCTTTTCTCCTGACTTCTCTACTACTTTGATAGGTTATTATAAATATCCTGCTGTATGTAAAAACTACAAAAAGCATGGGCGGAATTGAGAGATCTATTAAACAGACTACACCAAAAATAGGAATTACTCTTGATGTTACACATTGAAGTTTGTAAATTGAATTGTTACAAAATATTCTTTTTAGAGTTAAGTCACACAGTTTTGCTTCAGAACTTAATATTGTTAGGACTAAAATATGACAAGCAGGCACAAGCCAAGCAAAGAACATAAAAATACTCACGGTGGTTTTTGTCATGATGGTGTGGTATTGCAGAGGTTTACAAATAGACACATATCTGTCATAGGCCATGGCTGACAACAGTAAGAACTCTGAACAGCCTAAAGAATAAAATATATAAAATTGAAAGAGACAGGCTGAATAAGATATGATCTGTTTTTCAGATAAAAAGTCAATCAAAAGCTTTGGGTAGATGTTACTGCTGTAAAGAACAGAGTTCACTAACAAAGCTGCAGTGAAAATGTACATAGGCTCATGGAGTTTTTGGTGAAACCAGATAAGGTACACAATAATAGAATTACCACAGATTATTAGAATATATGCTATGAACATAATACAAAAATAAACATATCTGTATTTGTTAACGTCCACATGCCCATCCAGAGTTATATAAGTTACATTTGCATCATAATCCATTAATGTTAATAAATGTTTAGATGTAAAACAAGCAATTTTTTTAACAAGTTTGCATTAATTCCTAAAAAGAGATCTCACTTACATGACAACACCAACATCTAACCTGTACTGTTGTGTATTATCCATTCATAGATACCTGACCTTGAAAGTCACCTGGTGTTTGTTCTTTTCCAAAATTAACAAAGTGAAGTGTTTGAGTCTGTGAAAGGTTTTTATGAAATTG
>NC_048417.1:26294697-26297079 GCF_013103735.1 Etheostoma cragini | reverse complement strand
CCCCCCCCCCCCCCCCCCCCGAGGATCTCATTAAACTCTCCACCAATAGTTATATATAAATACATGAAGAACTTTATCAGACTCTGGAGGCCTGAAGTTGGAGGCTTTTCTTGACCATGTGCTCCATTACATAATCTTCCCAACTTCCAACAGTCTTATTCCTGGCAAGACTTGGGTGCATGTCTTGTTTGAAAATAAAAGCTAAAATCCTAAACGGAAGTAAATCTCATCTGTTAAATGAACCAGGTGTGCAACAGGGCTCAACATTGGGAACACAGAATAGTTTACCATCAATTTTCAATTTCATATATATATATGTATATACATATACAGTACAGGCCAAAAGTTTGGACACACCTTCTCCTTCAATGCATTTTCTTAATTTTCATGACTATATAAATTGTAGATTATCACTGAAGGCATCAAAACTATGAATTAACTCATGTGGAATTATGTAGTTAACAAAAAAGTTTGAAATAACTGAAAACATGTCTTATATTGTAGTTTCTTCAAAGTAGCCACCCTTTTGCTTTTTTTGATAGTGCTGCAAATGAGCTTCATGAGGTAGTAACCTTAAATGGCTTTTACTTCAAAGGTGTGCCTTGTCAGGGTTAATTAGTGGAATTTCTTGCTTTATTAATGGGGTTGGGAGCATCGGTTGTGTTGTGCAGAAGTCATGATGATACACAGTCAACAGCCCTCCTCGACAACGGTTAGAATTCATATTATGGCAAGAACCAATCAAAAGGTTTATGGAGGGAGAGGATCCGAGGGAGCAGGAGGGAGTGGAACGCTGGATAAGACAAATCCAATAAGACAAACATGTGGATGGTTTTGATTTCAAAACAGGAGGACTTTGAATTTAATAAAGAATTGGACCGGGAGCCAGTGGAGCTGTTCAAGGACAGGAGTGATATGGAGTTTGAGTTATGATGCGGGCACCTGAGTTCTGGACCAATCAAAGTTTATGGAGGGATTTGCGAGCAAGACCGAAGACGAGAGAGCTGCAGTGATCCAGACAGGAAGTGAAGATACTGTGGGCCAGGATGGCGTCAGTGTGGGGGGTAAGGGAGGGGGGGAGGCGATTGATTTTGTGTAGGTGGAAGTAGGCAGACCGGGTAATGTTGATGATATGGGGTTGAAAGGATGGAGTGCTGTCAAGGATGACAAGGATTTAGTGCCAATGAGGAGAATCTCATCATTATTGCTGTTTAATTTGAGGAGGTTTTGGGTAAGCTAGGTTTTTATTTCAGAAATGCAATCTGTAAGGGAGGTGGGAGGGTTTTTTAGGAGAAGATTTTTAGTTATGAGATGAATGGTAGATTGAATATAGGACAGAAGTTGTTGAAGTTGGATGGGTCGGCACCAGTTTTTTTCAAAATAGGGGTGATTGCAGCAGTTTTGAAGGATGTAGGGACAGTTCCAGTAGTGAGGGAGGAGTAAATGATAGCAGAGATGGGTACATGGGTACATGAGTACAGAGGGGTACTAGGAAGGAAGGCAGACTTTAACAAGTTGTGTGGGGAGGGAATCAAGTTGAGGTGGTTCGGGCATCTGGTAAGGATGCCTCCTGGGCGCCTCCCTAGGGAGGTGTTCCAGGCACGTCCAGCTGGGAGGAGGCCTCGGGGAAGACCCAGGACAAGGTGGAGAGATTATATCTCCAACCTGGCCTGGGAACGCCTCGGGATCCCCCAGTCGGAGCTGGTCGATGTGGCTCGGGATGGATGGGAATCAAGTTGACAAGTAGATGGCTTGGATTTCTGGGTGAGTTCTGTGATTTCTGAGATAGCGGTGGGCTGGAAGGAGGAGTGTGTGGATGGGTTAAAGTCGTCTGACATGATGGTGGATGTTATTAATTTTTTTCTATGAAAAAAAACATAACCAAGTTGCAGAAGGAGCTAGTATACAAGTAAGGGGGGGAGAAAGTCCTGGGGTTGGGTGATATTGTTCAGTAGGGAAAACAGTGACTTGGAATTTCCTTTGTTGGCAGTGATTATTCTGGAGTAGTAGTGGGTTTTGGTGCTGGCAATGGAGTCCTTGTAACGTAAGATGTGGTTATTTTACATTTCTTTGTGAATAGTAAGACCAGTTTTTCTATGGAGACGTTCAAGTTGCCAAACTTATACTTTCATGAGACAAAGATCGGGGGTGAACCAAGGGGCGGAGACGGAAAGAGAAAATGATCGTTTTTTGTAACGATGCAAGGGAATTGAGAATATAATGGAGTTCATTGTTGTAGAGAGACCAGATTATCGAGGGTGGAGAGATTGTGAGTGTCAGAGAGCCAGGAGGGGTGGATACTTTAAGTGAATATGGCTGGGTTGATATTCTTTATATTCCAAAATGAAATAAGGCGTGGTATTTTTGAGATGGTCAGACTTT
>NC_048417.1:26292536-26294597 GCF_013103735.1 Etheostoma cragini | reverse complement strand
AGTGAATATGGCTGGGTTGATATTCTTTATATTCCAAAATGAAATAAGGCGTGGTATTTTTGAGATGGTCAGACTTTTTTTCACTAAACTTGGTCGTATTTCCTGCCGTTGCTAGGCTTCAGATCGTGATGCAAAAGGCACCTTTAGTGTCTGTAAAGGACCCATCAGGCAGACCAGCACCCATGCCTACTGGTCTAAACAACTATGTGTTGTTGAGTATGCAGCCAACACCCTTCTCAGCTCTTCCACAGGATTGTCTTCCTTGCAATGCTTCCTTCCCTCGGAGGCTTCAGGGAATGGGCTTCAACTTTGTGTGTCTCCTCGCCATCAACCCGGGTGCTTTCTGCCTTTTTGTGCCTCGATCCATGCGGATCCATCCAACATTTTATGGATAGAGCCTGCTAGGAATCCACTAGCAGGTCACAAGCCCTAGTAAAAGAGGTCGAAGGGCCATCCACAGTAAGAAGGATGACTAGAATGATAATATAGTATAATATTCTGTCTATGACGCCTCACAGGATATTACTGATGCTACGTCAGCGGTAACAGGATACATACAGTTCTGTGAGGATTTATTTCTTCCTACAAAGACAATTAAACTCTATCCAAACAATAAGCCATGGGTTACCCCAGAAAGGAAAGAACTGTTGAATCACAAAAAAAGACTGTTTCAATCAGGAGGTACCAAAGTAGATATGAAAGCTACGCAGTATAAAATTAGAAAGAAAATCATCTTATGAAATAAAGTGCAGTCACTTTTTAATCAGGATGCAAGTACAGCCTTCAAGGCCTCCAAATCATGGTATGAACCTAAAATGCATACTTTAAATGTGGCAGATGACTATGTATTTTCTACAGATTTAAACACACTTTATTGCCGCTTTGATGAGGTTGAGCATTCTGAACAGCAGACAAAGGCACTTAAAAGAATAAAAGATTTAACTGGCAGGTTAAGTAAAAGGTTGTGGAGGGGCTTTTAATGACACACGGGAAGAATGGGGCGGTTTGGTTCAGGAGAAGAAGAACGGGACAGTTGGGTTCAGGAGGACATGTGGGACTTGATCCTCAGTCTCCTGGGTGAAATTCCTGTGTTGTTTGACCCTTCCACCCCCTCACCCTATCTCACTATGTGGATTTAGGGCTTTTGTACCGTAATGTCGATAGATAGATAGATAGATATTGACCCCAATAAAATGGGAAATTACAGTGTTACAGCAGAAAAATCAGTCACATAGCTCAGATTATAGATATACAGCGAGGCAAATAAGTATTTGAATACCCTGATATTTTGCAAGTTTTCCCACTTAGAAATCATGGGGGGGTCTGAAATTGTCATCGTAGGTACATGTCCACTGTGAGAGACATAATCTAAAAAAAATAATCCAGAAATCACAATGTATGATTTTTTAACTATTTATTTACAGTATATGATACTATGGTTACTAATAATAATTTCAGTATTAACCAAAATAATTCTTTATCCATCAGTCCTATGTTGAATGCTGGATTTGTAACAGAGTATGTTTGCACTGTGTTACTTTTATTATAGTAAGAGTTCTGAGTTCTTCTTCCTCCTCTACTTGTGTGTGTCTAACTTGTAGTTTAACAGTTTATTGTTAAAGTCAACGAAATGACTCAGTAATGTCACTCTAATAAACTTTTCATTACCAGGAGAAACCAAACTTGTTATTTATCTTTTTTTTTGTTATGTAGTGTTGCTTCAATGTTATTTTTATAGATTGAAGATTGTTGTTAAATGTTTTCTGGCTGATGTGTTTAATTTCTCTCATAAGAAGAAGAATTAATGACCTGTTGACCAATTACGCTGATAATGACTTCAGCCAACCTTGCTACTTGTTTAAAGCCCTTCCAGTCCCAGTACTGGCTGTGGTGGTGATAACTGTTGTTTCTCAGTTGTCCCCAGAGGCCAAACCCTGTGACCACTGGGTGATAATTATCTGGCTGCAGTCAGGCCCCCCCGAGGCCTGGGATGGTGTCCATCCACGCTAATGACACTCATTACAGTCTCCTTACATCAGCCGTGGGCATCTGTGGATGCCA
>NC_048417.1:26289334-26292436 GCF_013103735.1 Etheostoma cragini | reverse complement strand
CCTGGGATGGTGTCCATCCACGCTAATGACACTCATTACAGTCTCCTTACATCAGCCGTGGGCATCTGTGGATGCCATAATGTTGTTGTTGAAATAGATTGCATCAGACTAATTGGAGGCCCACACATACACACACACACACACACACACACACACACACACACACACACACACACACACACACACACACTAAAAAACAATCCAAACTTTTCTTTATAGATTCACTTTCTGAGGACTTAGTTACCATACTTTGACCTCCTAAAACATTACAAAGGTTACTGAAGACCATTGTAAATTAAAAAGGTGGAGGGGGGGTTAACTTTGGAGAAAACCCCCAGAATTTCCCAGATTAAAGACCTAAATGGTGGGGTCCTAGGAGTTACTGCAAGGGGGGGGTTATTGTTAAAAAGTTTGTGTTTGAGAATATACATAAACATGAGTCCAACATATTGTTAGCAAAGGTAAATCGGCCTATTTGTGATTTGATTTTAATATATACAACACCGATGACCGGCTCATCAGCCTGTAAGGTAGATATACTGTGCTATATGTTTGTTCTTAAACATTAAAAGTGATGTATAAATATATGACAATAATTGTTTTAATAGATTAGTGTTGTATGCACGTGCTCTGTCTCTCTTTTATATAAGGTCCCTTGCCCTAGAAAACATTGGAGACCCCTGCATTAAATCACATATACACAGTATGTATATATAAGTGTGTTTATTGTGTGCAAGGTTGAACATGCATGCTAGTAATTTAATTCATTATTTATAATTTAAGTTCAAATCTACTTAATATTAGGTTTTGGTGCCTAAACCTAACCAAACTGCGACGTTCTCTGGTTTAGATATGAGGTTGGGTGGTATTACTGTAAAGCGCTGTTGGTTTTTGTGTTGTCTCACTTTGAAACGGTTTTGTGTGTTTTGCAAATGTAGCTCATCACTGTTTTTTATTTTAGGTAGCCTACAGCTTAGTGATACTGGGCTATAATAATGAAATTGCAAATAATCTTCCAAATGGAGTCACGGGTAAATTTGTGACCGTGTTTGTTGCAACCACTTGAAAAACGTTAAAAACTGTTAAAGTAACAATTTTGCCATAAAAATAGTTTGCTCATTTCTAAATGTTATTGTTGTGTTCCCTGATATTAACATAGCCTACATTTAATGAAACCTGCATCAGCGACGCAGCCATTTTTGCCAACTAATGGCAGGATTTCCTGAGGAGGGATAACAAGGATCTGCACACAACAAGAACAAGAATACAAAAATAAACATGTTACACTCTTTCCAAGACTCTTTATAATTTTAAATTTGATGTTGTTTTCACACTTCACTGGGATATTGCTGCAAATACAATTCTTTATCAGCATGGCAAGAGCATGAGACAGGAGAGGCTCCAAGTTGCAGCTATAGAAGGTTTTTCTTTCATTTGCCTATAATCTGAACACACTTAAAATATATGTCCGTCTATAAAATAAATGCAGAATATAGGCAAACAAAAAAATCCTTCTGCCACCCCCAAGTTTCTAATTTTCAAAACATAGCTCGCATCTGGAATAAAATACTTTAAACAATAGGCTATCTCTATTACTTTTCAAAGTAAAAGCTTGCTACAACTACCATGCTAATGAATAAAATGCTCGAAATATTTGGTGTTTTTTTATATTTTAAAATGTATGTCTCTAATATAATTAGAGACATACAGATTATAGGCAAACTAAAAGATTCCTTCTATAGCTGCAAATTGGAGCCTCTCTCATCTCATGCCCTCTCGCCATGCTGATAAATATATTGTATATAAGTAGGCTCCATTATATCTGCAGCAATGTCCCAGTGAAGTGAGAAAACAATGTAGGATATAAAATTAAAAAGGAGTCTTGGAGAGAGTGTAACATGTTTATTTTTGTGTTGTGTATAGATCCTTGTTATCCCTCCTCAGGAAATCCGGCCGTTAGTTGGCAGAAATGGCTGCGTCGCTGATACAGGTTTCATCAAATGTAGGCTACGTTAATATCAAGGAACACAACAATATGTTACGCCCTATTCTAGGAGTGCCTAGGACGCAACATGAACAAGAAGAAAGGCCCCATCTTCCCCGTCCCCCAATCAGCCACAAAACCTCTTCTGTTGTCACAATATATTTATTTTACATTAATATAATACGTTAGCTATCACTTGTGATTTAAACAGATACCTTAAATTAACCTTCAGGGTGGCCTACCCCGAAAATAACAAAAAAAACAACACTGTCTAAATAGCAAAAAATTAACCTAACAAACCAAAATTTGGTTGAAAGAATAGCAATAAACCCTCCACCCCAACTGAGAAAAAAAGTACTAGTACTAATCTAACAACAACTTAACAGAGACAACGTGTGGTTGGTTGGGAGGAGAGGAGGACAAGGAATGCCTTCTGGCTCCCACTGACGACCGCCATCTTGCTTCTTTAAATATCCGGTATTCAACTGTTGCAACCAATCCGGGGTTGGGCATAGCTGCCTCCACCAATCATCCCCAAGCAACGCCACAGCTTCATTTGCATATAAAAAAGAAAACACAGGACAAATGTGCACTCACACACTGCAAAAAAAAACAAATATGACAGCAGTTGTTACAAATAACATTCAGAAATGAGCAAACTATATGGCAAAACGGTTCCTTTAACAGTTTTCAATTTCACAAACGTGGTCACGAATTATCTGTGACTCCATCTGGAAAATTATTCGCGATTTAGTATTTTTGACCCTCTGAATTTACCGTTGGACACACCTCAACATGAGACGGGACGGCATGAGAGGGGACGGCATGACATGGGACGTTCCAGGCTGCAGCCATACCCATCTCCAGAGATCTAGTCGGTCTGATGAAAAAAAACAGTTTCAATTATAGTAACGCGCCGAATTTTTCTGCAGTAACGGTAACAGTGTTATTAAGATGAGAGAGATCCATGAGATAACTCCTTAATGAAAATAGTAACTCTGTTAGTAACTCCCTTATTTATAAAGCCATTATATTATATATAATAATAATAATAAAAATAATACATTTTATTTAAAGACGCCTTTCTTGGCACTCAAGGACGCCGCACAGGGAATTCA
>NC_048417.1:26274073-26289234 GCF_013103735.1 Etheostoma cragini | reverse complement strand
AAGAGGATCTGAGGGAGCGGAAGGGAGTGGGACGCTGGAGGAGATCAGACAAATATGGGGGGGCGAGGTTGTGGATGGACTTGAATGCTAATAGAAGGATTTTGAATTTGATACGGAACTGGACCGAGAGCCAGTGGAGCTGTTGGAGGACAGGAGTGATGTGGTGGATGGAGGGGGTTCGAGTAATGATGCGGGCAGCTGAATTCTGGACCAATTGAAGTTTGTGGAGGGATTTGTGAGCGAGACCGAAGAGGAGAGAGTTGCAAAAATCGAGACGGGAAGTGACGAGACTGTGGACAAGAATTGCAGCAGTGTGGGGGGTAAGGGAGGGGCGGAAGCGGTTGATGTTACGTAGGTGGAAGTAGGCAGACCGGGTAATGTTATTGACATGGGGTTGAAAGGATAATGTGCTATATATATATAATATACAATTTTTTTCTATTTTTGTTATTGCCACTCTTCATTCTAACCCCAACCGGCCCGTCAGACACCGCCTACCAGGAGCCTGGGTCTGACCGAGGTTTCTGCCTAAAAGGAAGTTTTTCCTCGCCACTGTCGCACTGTTGCTTGCTCTGGAGGAAACTACTAGAACTGTTGGGTCCTTGTAAATTCTGGAGTGTGGTCTATCTGTATAGTGTCTTGAGATAACTCTTGTTATGAATTGATACTATAAATAAAATTGAATTGAATTGAATTGAATTATTCCCATCACTGAGTAAGACAAATACAGTAGCCTAATGCTGTATAGTACATGCAAAATTAGGAAAAAGTAGCCTACATTTAAAAAAACAAAGCTTTTTAAATGACACAACCTGTTCAGCGTTCTAAATTGTTTCATTTTCATTGTATGCATTGGTCAATAAATAAGAAATGCATAATAAATAATTTAATGAATCATTACTTTATCTGTTGCCACGTGTATCTGGCATGCAGCTCTATTTATACCAAGTTGCCATCATACTGTGATGCAGTAATATTATATTGTAGGCTGTACTATATAACATGCATACCTACGGAATTGTACATTTTAACACTACCTGTTTCTTATGTCTTTGTCTTGTTGTTATGATTCAGTGACTGAAATGGTAGCAGCTGTCGCCATGGTCCCGCTACACGTTCTGCGATGCCATGTTCATCTGCTACACTCTGCGGTGCCCATCTACGTCCTGCTGTGCCTTGTAATGCCGCAAAGTGTCCTGCTATGCCATGAACTACTACAAAGAACTGCTACAAACTACTATTTTTTCTATTTTTGTTATTTCCACTCTTCATTCTAACCCCAACCGGCCCGTCAGACACTGCCTACCAAGAGCCTGGGTCTCTCCGAGGTTTCTGGCTAAAAGGAAGTTTTTCCTCGCCACTGTCACACTGTTGCTTGCTCTGGAGGAAACTACTAGAACTGTTGGGTCCTTGTAAATTCTGGAGTGTGGTCTAGACCTACTCTATCTGTAAAGTGTTGGGATAACTCTTGTTATGAATTGATACTATGAATAAAATTGAATTGAATTGAATTGAATTGAAATACACATACTATTGGTAGCCTCCATAACAATACATGTATGCAACATTGCACTATTGTTACCACAATCTGTAACTAATCCCAAAAACTTTGAGGCAATCCCTTTAAAGCCCATTTTGCAGGTTTAATTTTGCAACGAATTTATGCAATTTGCTTGTTGGTAGTAAATATTTGAACTGTTATCCATTGTATTTGATGGTGTTGGATATCGCAAAACTGGATATAATACGAAAAGTAGGTACTATTTTACAGTGTTCCCTTTTTTCCCCCACAATGTATTGCATGACGTCACGTTGGGGAGCAAACAGAGCAGCCTACGTTGTATTTACCACTGGTCTAGCCTAATGTGGTTTCTGGTCTTTTGATATTTACAGTCTATGTTCTCGACCAAGTCCATGTGACTTTATTATATTTATAATAATATTTGAGGTAAAGTGAAACACAGCTTAGACGGGGATGTTGTTTGTCTTTTCACAAGTATAGACAGCTTGCTAACGCTACGCCGCCGGACGTTAGCACAGCAGCGTTAGCCTAACCTGCTAGGTAAATATTACGACTGCCTTTTGTGTTGCCTATGTATGCGTCCATGCTGTCAAGGTCATACATGTGGCATTAGTGCACCTTTTGTACCATATTTGTATTGAATGAAATAGTAAGCTTTGCTCCTACGAGATGGGTGGGTTTTTGTTACGTTACACACAACTAACAGGCTATAGTAAGCCTGTACGGATGCTAGCGGAGATAGCTAACGTCGCGTAGCCAGCCGGCAACTTAGCAGTAGAGTTTCGGTAAGCTAACCACAACAGCGTTGTTGCCCACAATCAACCTGCAGTGATGTTTGAAATGGAGACACGCATATCGTTTATTTTTCCAGAGATCCTTGACATTTTTTTCATTTATGACAATAAAGGTAAATGAAGAGTAGCCCGAATGTGACGCGTCCTACCACACGGTGGTGTGGAAACCGAGCTACATCTGAGGCGAGCAGTCTGCAGACCAGGGGAATAAAGTTCAGATTCTCAGTTTAAGACCAAGTCTGAGCTCCATGATTCATCCAAAGCCTGGACTGGTGTGGATGTTTCAACCTCACAGACAACGGACCCGGACAAGCTTTAAAAAAAAACTTGTGAAGGATACAACGGTGTACAATACGTGTAGTGTTGAGTATACCGTGAAAATGTTTTATGGAGTTCTCAACTAATCGTAATCCGTAAAATTTAGATTTTGCTCCCACCTGCTCCTTCCTTAAAAAATTCCATATGGATTTATTTTTAAATGATGCGCTTTTTTCTCAAATAAAAAGAACATATGTTAAATTACACTCTGTTTATTGTTGTTTAACAACCTTTTATTTTTTTCTGAAAATACATGTCTTTCCTATTAACCCACGTCCTAATAACAATATGGTTTAGGGAAGGCATAAACCAACCATAGGGGTACACTGTAATACTGGTCACTTCTCACTTCTCTCCTACACAAAATCTCAGAGCTGCCAACTTTTCCCCAAACCTTGGAGTGAGATTTCGGGGGTCCGACCCATATTTTGCCGCGTACAAAGCAATTTCTTTGGGTCTTTATCCTTCAGGGTTTAATTGGGATTTGTCATATTTGTGGGGGATGGGGCTCTCCCTAGGGGGGTCTGGGGTCTGGGGGATTGCCCCCCCCAAATGGCCCTTTCTGGAGAGTTTTTTTGCAAAAAAATGTAGAAACCAAGTGTTACATGATATGTGCAAAACTGTAGGGTTAAGAGCCTTTGCAATGTTTGTAGTATCAATAGGTTTTAGGGCATTTAGCATTTACATTATTAATTTCTTATGATATAAGAACTGACCCAGACAATGTGCCAAACATAATGAGCCCCATGAAGAGACAGTAGCATATGTCAGCAACAGCTGACAAGATTTGGGTCTGTGGTGAACAGGTCCAGGAGTCCCTGCCTGGTGTAGGGACCAGGGACCCAAAGTTAAATTAATGTTGAGGGATAAACTAAGACCAATGAAATTCTAAAGAATGAGAACCACTGAGTTACATAAATTCCAATCCTTTAACCTTTGTGCCGAGGCTCAGTAATGTTTGGCCCTCATCATCTGTGCCCCACTTACTGTATTTACTTTTTGGGGAAAATAAAGACTAATGTTCATTCTATGAAACATTGAATGAATTATTTACAGTTACATTGAGATAGAGATGCACAGAGGTTATAGAAGCACAATAGTGGCCCAACGTTGCAGTATCGTATATATAGTATAGTATAGCTCAGATGTGTTTCACCATATTTCTCATGTTTACAACTTTATGCACATTCTAAATATAACTCCTCCCACCTCTGTTGTCCGAGATCTGGAGAGTTGTAATGTAGTCTGCTGTGCATGTTATTGCTCCGCTGGTATGGTGGATCTCATGCAGACCGTCTGACAGACACAGAGGCCCGTTTGGGTCTCTGGTCTCTGACAAAGTTTAGAGGTGGCTGTGTGCTGCTCATTATCAGAGGTCTACGCTCAGATGCAACGCGTCACTGTCCTCAGCAGAGCGAGTCCACTACAATGAACTGAAGTTGCTATGCTACCAGCCGCGCTGCTCACCTCGATCTTTACAGAGAGAGTGGACATGAAGCGACGGACGGGTCTGTGATACTCAGAGCTCATACCTGAAGCCGGGGAACTGCACATGGGATGGCTCTTCTGCAGACAGGGAGCGCTCTTGAACCCCCTCACAGTCTCTGAAAGCAAAACTAGTCGATCGCAAGTGGCTCAACAGGTAGATCTATGGATAATCTAATCTTTCAGAAATTTGACCGACCGGGTTGACACTTCAGCGTGAGAAATCGGGGGTGTGGCGTGTGAGCGTGTGAAACCGGTCAAATGCGTGTGTCTCACGGCCAATGCGTGAGAGTTGGCAGCCCTGACATCTGGTGTAAAGCTTTATTGTCAGTGAGTTGCGCAAATGTGCAGTAGTACCTACTGTAGCAGTGGTAACAGAGTGGATTGGTGTTTGTATCATTTCTAACTGCTATTATGAAATATCACAATATCTTATTCTGTCTTCTTTAGATTATATGACATCAAGGGGAATGGCTATAATGGCCCATATAAACAATTACAATACTGGTTGGGGAGGACCATGATCCTGTTTGAAATTTCAAACGGATTTAGGCATCTTCACATCAGCTGATTGCGGGGCGAGCTGCTCGACCGGAGGCTTACTCCACTACACCACCCACTCTCCATTGCAGCTTTGCCACCACACACACAAGCACCGGCCAAACAGCGACATGTTTTCACCGGAGGTTAGAGGTAAACACTTAGAAATAACACTTGGGGATGCCTTTTATTCGTTTATCTAGATAAGTGTAACAGTACTTATCTGAACTAACAACATGATCACTGTCACTAGTTCGAAAGAAAACATTGACGTTCACTCTGTACTATTCACTGAAAGCAAAAAATAAAGTCATTGTATGCACTGCTGCTTTGCTAAATAAAGGAGATAAATGAAGGAGACTTCCCCACAATCTTGACAATTCCTCATTCGCCCTCTCACGTCTGGCAGGTTCGTAATTATTTGGCTGCTGGCCTTTACTCCTCTTCCAAATCCCAGTCAGTCACCGTGGTTCTGGTGCCAGGCTGAGACTTTGCTCCCCATTGTGACGTCATTGCCGAATTGACTTCATAAACCTGCGAATGCCAAAAATGACAAAAAACTATGTTCCAACACTATTTGGAGACATTTTTAAAAATGATATACATATTTTGAGTGTTTTTGTACCCAATAATCAACAGTGGTGGTTAACCTGCAACATGGGCTTTAAGGTCATCACAGGTGAAACTGAGAAAAGGAAAAAATATGTTGATATTCAAATTTCTCTGCAGTGTACTATCATCTCAGTTTCAGAAAAGATTGCAAGTGCTTTCAATGATTATTTTATATCATCTGTTAAAGAAATGGCAACAGACTTTCCCACTTCCTTCTCTTTCTCACTAGTTCTTGCTTCAATACCTTCAGTTTTCATTCTCTGAGATCTCTCAGAACAGGGTGATTAAAACGCTGCACTCACAAAAAAATGTCATGCCTGTGATATCCATGGTGTAAACACTTCATTTATAAAGACTCATGCTGATGGACTCATACTCTTTTTCAGCACCTAATCTACCAATGTATTATGCTATCTATCATTCCCACTAATTGGAAAATTGCTTAAATCACTCCTACTTTTAAATCTGGTGATCACACTCTTGTTTCAAACTACAGAACTATTGCTATACTTCCAGTAATGTCTAAGATGCTTAAAAAAGCCCTGCATAACCAGCTAAGCTCTTACCTTAAACAAACAACTGGCTCAGTGACTGTCAAAATGTTTTCGTGGGAAGAGCTCAACCATGTTGGCATTACTACTCTTCACTGAACAAATGCGTGGCTCTCTTAACAAAGGTCACATAACTTGAGCTATTTTTATTGACTTTCCTAAAGCTTTTGACACAGTGAACCATCAGATCTTGCTTAATAAACTTCACTCATTTATTTTGTCTTCAACTGTGATAAAAAATGCTTTTGTCCTACCAACAACAGGTATCAAGACTTTAAAATAAATCATGCAACATCCCAACCCCGAAATCTCTATATTTGCATTCCACAAGGCAGTATTCTTGGACCCTTGCTTTTTCTTTTGTACATCAATGATTTTCCTCAAGTGTGTAATCATTCAAAAGGTCTACTGTATGCTGACGATAATGTGATCTTTCTCTCTGATTCAAATCCTATGTGTATTTTCACTCATCCAGAAAAATCTTTGACTGATTCTATTACTTTTGCCAACCCAGAACTTGTCATCACAAAGACTTGGTGTGCTACTTGATTTGCACCTTACATACCGGGAACATGTGTCTAACTTAACAAAACAGTTGAATCTGAAACTTTATGTTTATAATCTGTTTCTTCTTCTGTTTCTGAAACCTACCTACATGCAATTGTGTTTTCAACTAAGTCCTACTGTCTTCGAATTTGGTCTCTTACCACAAAGAAAATTACTGAACCAATAGCATGACTATCCCATCGAGCTCTAAAGGTCCACAGTAACCTTCCAAAGTGGTCTCACCATTGCATTGCACTTGCACATTCTAATGCCTTGACTTACGAAAACTTCGTAAACAGCCACGCAATTGCATTTTATTTTTAGATTCAAAATGCCAGCTTATCAGCACTAGCTGCACTTCTTCACTTTGGTCAGAAATCTTTTTTCTATGCATACACCAAGATTTGGAATGACATACCACATCACATCATCGTCTCATGCGGAGGTGTGTCCGACGGTAAATCCAGAGGGTCAAAATTACGATATCGCGAATAATTTTCCAGATGGAGTCAAGGGTAAATTTGTGACCACATTTGTTGCAATCACATTAAACACTGTTAAAGTAACAATTTTTCCATAGCCTACATGTAGTTTGCTCATTTTTGAATGTTATGCTTGTGTTGTTCCATATTAACGTAGCTGCATCTGATGAAACCTGCATCAGCAACGCAGCCGTTTCTGCCAACTAACAGCAGGACCTCCTGAGGAGGGATCACAATCCACGATCTGCCCACACAACAACAAGACTACAAACATAAACATGTTACACGCTCTCCAAGACTTTTTTATTGTATATTCTATATTGTTTTCACACTTCACTGGGACATTGTTGCAAATAATATACATTGTTGCAAATATTTGGTGTGTTAAAAACACACCAAATATTTTATCCATTAGATAGTTAACGTGAGCTTTTACTTTGAAAAGTAAGAAAGATATTTTATTCCAGATGCGATCTTTTATTTTGAAAAGTAGAAACTCTGGGATGGCAAAAGGATTTTTTTAGTTTGTCTATAATCTGCATTTATTTTAGACGAACATATATTTTAAGTGTTTTTATCCATCAGTATGATAGTCTGCATTTATCTTATACAGGTTTAGTTTAAAAAAAAGTATTCATTAAAATGAGTAATTTTTTTTTAATTCATTTATATGATTGCCGTTAACGGAAATCATATAAATAAATTAAAAAAGAAATTTCGCGATTTTGCATTTTTTACCCTCTGGATTTACCGTTGGACACGCCTCCGCATGAGACGAGACCGCATGAGACGGGACGGATGACATGGGACGCTCCAGGCTGCAGGCCATATACTCTTGGAAAAATAGCAAAAACGCAATGAATTATGGAAATCAATTGGAATCTTGGATGTAATGCTCAACGACCCTGAAAAAGGGAACAAGTTCCAGGATGGATAGAAAATTATCTGTAGAGGTTAGAAAGACCCGGAAGAGACCTCCATAACCACTAACTCTAAACTTACCGATTGTTGCAGATCTCTTATGGTTATCAAATGATTAAACTATTTAGTGGGTTGAAATAAGGGAACACATTCAGAAATGAATGGCAAAATTGTTGCTTTAACATTTTTCAATTGATTACAAGCATGGTCACAAATTTACCCATGACTCATCTCGATTATTAAAACTTTTGTATTTTTGACCCTTTGTATTTACCGTTTGACACGCTTCGGCATGAGACAGGATGCTTCAGCCACACCAGTCTCAGTGTGTCACCATGGTCTGTGCAAACTCCTTGTTAAGCAGTTTTCAGATAGATTTCTGCTGGAAACCTTCTCCCCATCAAAAGCGGAGGAGTTTCCTCCCAAGTCAAAACAAGGATACATTTCTGGAGATGGGCGCTGCAAACTAAATCCAGAGTTGTTAAGTCAATAGGCCATTAAGGCCTAAGTACAAGTAGCGTTTGCACAAGTTTAAGGTTTAAAGAGCATCAGCTGCTCTAAAAGTCAAATGTAAGCCTACCCATGAATAGTAAATGGGTGAGGCCGAAGTGCAAACCTAAAGAGTAGCGTTTACATTAGGAAATTAGTGTTATAAATCCGAAGTCAGCAATATAGTTTTATAAGATTTCCAGCAAGAGCGTGGCGGTCATGTGGCCTAATACTTGTCATGGCACATTAACTGTAGATAGCCACAAAGCTGAATGACCAACAGTGGTCGAGAACTACGAAGACCCATATAGTGCAAATGTTGATGACCTTACAATAATTACAAGAAACCAGCCCTTGATGGTGGAATTATGAAATGCCAAGTACGCACTAGAAGTCAGAATATAATTAACCTTTATTCCCCCCCACAAAGACACAATAACACTCATGGGGCCAGGCAGTCTTCAGACTCCAGCTTTCATCTGGCTGTTGGGTGGAATCACCATTCCGAGGTGGACCCCCACTGTCAGTCCAAACTCCTTGGTGGCCTGCTTCTCATGAAGCTCAGGCTTCAGCTTGTAACCCTTCTCACCATCAAAGCAGTCCAATGGAGTGAAGGAAAGTACTTTTTCTCCCATGAGGCCTTGCAGTCGCATACGCCAGCCCTCCAGCATTGTGATGCGTGCCTCAGAAGGAATGTAAGAGGGAGCCCAGAAGATCTGAGGAGCCAAAACCTGGAAGCCACAGTAGTGCAGGATGCCATTCTGGAGGATAGAGAGACACATTTAGTTACTTGGAATGGAACACAATAGTTAATTTAATGCTTGGTTAAATCAAATCATGTTGCAGTACCTGTAGTGGCCACAGTGTGACATTCATGTCTCCATTAATGCCATTTGCACTAAACATAGTCTCATGAGACCCAGTGGTGAAAGACAGCATGGCTTTCTTGTCCTGTGCAGAAAGCCAACAGATTACTAAAATATTTTCTGCCATATCTGCCTCTGGCATTTATCTGCACTAAAGTAACAGTAGTTTAAAGTTACTTTAATCTAGTATTGCAAATACTCTTATGTATCACTTACCTTGAAGATTCCCTGGCTGTATCGCTTATCTTGTGAGTATGCATAGCCCAATGAGAGTACTCTATCAATCCAGCCCTTCATGATTGCAGGAACAGTGAACCAGTACATGGGGAACTGAGAAGTAGGGCTTAGAGTTAAATTAGTTTAACATCAAGGTTTAATCAAACATTACTATCACCTGCCATTACCTGAAAGATGATGAGGTCTGCCTGAGTGAGTTTACGTTGTTCCTCAGTGATGTCAGCACACAGTTTTCCTTCCTCCCATGCAAGTTTAGTCTCCTCCGCATAGCAGAAGTGTTCACCATTCTTAACGTCTCCTACAGAGATAATATGCTTCAATTCTGAACAACATAATCAAGCAGAATTTAAAATTCAAGTAAGAAGTTTATATACCAGTGATATCCTCAGCAGTAGCAGTTGCTTTAAACTTCATAGCATACAGGTCAGATACTTCTACTGTGCAGCCATGAGCAGCTAAAACTTCTACTGCAGCATCTTTGGCTGCAGCGTTGAATGAGCCAGAGCTCTGGTGAGCATACACGATCAACACTTTTGTTGCAGCTAAACCAAAGAAAAGATTGAGTGCACATCAGATAAACTCAGCAAGTGAAACACTAACAACCTTAAATCAGAACAATATACAAAAGCACAGCTTAAAAACTAACCCATTCTAAAGCAGGCGGTCAATTGTAAATGATAAGCTTTAAAATTTGTTGGTATGTTGATGGAAAGGGCAGCTCATTCTAGAGTAATTCTCAAGGTGCCTTTTTTATACACCACCCTCAGACAGTTTCTGGTTCATTTGCACTTTCACAGGTGCTGTCAGTCAGCAATCAGGGTCATCAATCAATCCGCTGGTGTCTCAAAGGACCCATGTCTTTCTACACACGCGTCCAGCACTCGTCTGCACTGTGACTTAGCTACATATCTCTTACTGAACATGGAGTACTTAATTAAGTGAGGAATAAAACGCATGTACCATTAAAAGCCAAGAATATGTTTGTTTAACAGTTAATCCAGCTGCCGATTTAGCCCTTTTTAAACATACAATAAACTTACAAAAATGTTCTTGCACATACTTTACATCTTCTACTTCACCGTGTTTTTTCCATTTTAACCTGCCCAGAAACAGACAGTGTCTTTGTGTGTCATCATTTGTGTGTCTTTTATACAGTGACTGTGTGGATATTTTTGAGCCCATGCATGTCTGTCTTTGTCTGTCTGTGTACAAGATGTTTAAAAAATGTTGCGGCCTATAGCTCACTCAGTTAGTGTGCTCGCCCCATGTTGGCTGAGTCCTGCAGCAGTCTGGGTTCAAAGCCAGCCTTTGGCCCTTTGCTGTGTGTCATCCCCCATCTATCTTTACCCCTTTCACATCTTTCCACTGTATCTCTATCTAATAAAGGGACAAAAAAAATGTTGTGCCACTCTGGATGTCTTCAAACCAAATGAAGCAGATGTGGCTCAGGGATCCTCTCCTATTGTTACTGGTTTCCAGCTCTGTTTTCCTTGACATTACTTTTCTCTAACGAAACAGTTGCCGGCGGTCGAGCTCACTTACAAATGTTGCCCTGTAAAAAAGATATATTGTCTCAGTAATGGACATCAAAGGCATGAGACATGAGCTATAACACATCTGGGACCAAAATCCACCCTGTTCCCATATATCCAGCCACTGTGAAGAGGAGGGGTTAATGAACAACTGCAACATATTTGCACATAGTCAAACATGCATGCAAGCACGCCACATAAGTGAGACATGTGGATACATTTTGTCAGCTATCCTTCTTCCCATTGTCTCTCTTTTTATCTACCATTGAAAATTGATTTGAGTTGCAAGGGTTGATAGGCATTTGTCAATTTGCATTGTTAAAATTCAACAGTATAATTTATTATTGTAATTATGAGGCCGAATCTTTTCATCTCAGTGGCCTCTCTGTTTTTTTACACTATTCCCACACTAGTATGTTGGTCCTTATTGTGCTTCATATTGATCCTTTGGCGGCATTCCCTCTGTTGTGAAAGAAAGGGATCATGTGTTTTTCCAGGAGTTATGTTTTTATGGTTTGTAATGTATTAAGTTATGTGTTCCCAGGATTTGTTTCAAAATTGCAAGAAGAACATGCATGAATGTTTCCCACTTTCTGCTACATGTGTCTGGTGTTTGGTGTGTGCTGCCTGAGGCTTTACAGAACATCTGTTAATCCCCCTTTACACAAAACCACAACAATGCACTTAGAGAGTACATAGGGGGATTCAAAATGCACATATGTGAAGAGGCTCTCAGCTTGTTTATTATTCCTATAAATGCCAAAAAACAATATGAAAATCTAGCCTACAGTGCCCTCACAAGCTGCTGAACTATGTGTGTAAAATTGAATTACGAGAAATACCAGCCTTGAGTGTATGGCTGCAGCCTAGAGAGTCCCATGTCATGTTGTCCCAGAGCTTCCACCTTTCAAAATAAAAGCTTGCATCTGGAATAAAATGAGTTTACGTCGACTATCACGCTATGAATAATATACTTAAAATATTGAAAAATATACACCTGTCTATAAAATAAATGCAGATTATAGGCAAGCTGAAAAAAATCCTTCTGCCATCCCACCTGGTGCCGTCCCGAGCTTCTACTTTTCAAAATATAAATACTTAAAAAATATATCTTTCTTAGCCTACTTTTCAAAGTAAAAGCTTGCATCAACTATCATGCTAATGAATAAAATATTTTTTGGTAATTTTACAGTACAACACAGTAATGGCAATCATAAAAATGAATAATATACTTTAAAAAATATATGTCTACAAATAAATGCAGACTGTCATACTGATAATTAAAAAACTTAAAATATATGTGCATTTATAAAATAAATGCAGATTACAGGCAAACTAAAACAATCCTTCTGCCATCCTGCCTGGTGCCGTCCCCAAGCTTTTACTTTTCAAAATAAAATCTGTCATCTGGAATAAAATACTTTAAGATATAGGCTCTCTTCATTTTCAAAGTGAAAGTTCATCTATCATGCTAATGAATAAAATTACTTGAAATATTCAGTGTTTTTTTTAAATATTTAAGAAATATATGTCTGTCTCTAAAATAAATGCAGATTATAGGCAAACTAAAAAATTCCTTCTATAGCTGCGATTTGGAGCCTCTCCCGTGTCATGCCCTCTCGCCATGCCAATAACTATATTGTATATTAGTAGGCTACATTGTATTTGCAGCAATGTCCCAGTGAAATGTGAAAACAATATAGAATATAAAATTAGAAAGGAGTCTTGGAAAGGGTGCAACATGTTTGATTTTGTATTCTTTTTCTTGTGTGCAGATCCTTGTTATCCCTCCCCAGGAAATCCTACCATTAGTTGCCAGAAATGGCTGCGTTGCTGATACAGGTTTCATCAGATGTAGGCTATGTTAATGTCAGGGAACAACACAAGAACATTCAGAAATGAGCAAACTATATTTATGGTAAAAATATTACTTTAACAGTTTTAAACATCACTGTGGTCTAGAGACCCCACCCTTTGTGAGATAGTACTGGGGGTCCAAGAGCCAGAGAGTCAGACAAATTTGGGGGAGAGCCGTGTTAGGTTGACTCTGTATCTGTCTCTAGGATATCCTATGCAATAAAATGGATTCACACATCCACGTCTGAGATTTTGACTACTAATTGAATGAACCCTGAGATGGAGCAGGATTTATTTCCAACACACGCTGCCAACCCCGTCCCCGTCAACCTGGCAAACCAGAAAAGCGTCCCCCCGTTGATTAAGCTCTTCAAATGACAGGCGGGCGCAAAACTGGTACACATCAAGTTTACAGGACACACTGAAAGAGGATCTGCTGACGGTTGGTTTCTGTTCTCAACACCACTGGCTCAGTCAAAGGAACTAAAGAAACCTTCTTGGTCCAAACTTCAGTCCAGATGGGGGAGCTAATGCTCCACAAAGCCGTTCAACGACCCCCATGGAACACACCAGAGGAAGGAGGAGAAGGCGTCAGAGGAGGAATACTGCAGTAATATTCAGCTTCCAGAGTGAAAAGTGTGCATGGCATTGCTCTCTTTCTGTCTCTCTCTCTCTCTCTCTCTCTCTCTCTCTAGCTCTCTCTCTCTCTCTCCACTCAGTTGCAGGATCATTATTGGATGAATGAATGTATTTCTAGTCCTCAGCTCAGAGACGCCACTCACACTACCTGTTCAACTACAAATAAAAACACTGTAGAATAAGAAGGCTTATTACACTTATATCTTTTTGTACATGTAAAAAGCAATAAATCCTGTCAAACATTTTACACTGACTGCTGTCGTTGTTTTAACTTATTTTCCCAAAAGTAAAACAGACATTATCAGGACAAAAACAAACTTTATTTCAGTACTTTACACGCTTGTTTTTTTCACTTTTGAAAGTCCGAGAGCATTTACAGAAAGTGATGTTGGGTTTAACTCCATTTGCATAATGTTATTACAGTGATACAGGATGCAATTATTCAAATTTTATATATTATTCAAATGATTCATATGGAATAAGAACGTAAACTTACAGAAGAAAGAAGTACAGAAATGTAATCCAGCCCTGATGAGAATGATAATTAAACTTCCTCTCAGACCAGAATATTCTCAACGGCAAGTTCAGTTAATAATTCACCAGCGCGGAGACGCTGCACAAAGAGACCCACAGACACGCAGACTCACCAGGACTATAACCTGAGGACACTTTAACCCTCTGGTTGTCTTCCTGTCCACTTTGGCTTTTTCTGGGTGGAAATGTCAACATGTTGTTGTACTTTTCTTGACGTTTGTGTCAGTTTTATTCAAATTTTTTGGTCACTTTTTTGAGCTTTTTAAATAATGTTCTACTCCATTTTTTAACAATTCCCTGTGGCGTTTTCTGTTTTTTTTTTTTTTTTCATTTTGTCAGCGTTTTTAATAATGTATTTTTTTGTTGATTTTTTTCCTGCGTTTTTTTAGGATTATTAGGATTAATGCAAACGGGTCAAATTCCACCCGGGAGGGTTAAATGACCGTTAATCTACAGTTATGCTGTTGTAATCTGTTGAGTCAGCTTCACAATATCTAAATAATTTAATAAAACAAAGAAAAACTAAATTCAGCCACATGTTCAGGTGGAGGAATCTCAGTCAGAGACTTCTCAATATGATCACTTTTGTGTTCTTGTGAAACGTTGTCTTTTTGTGGCAAAAGGACACTACACAAGTTCACATTTCATCAAGAACAGTTCAGATTCTCCGAAATGTTCCGGTTATAGCTTTCTGCTTGTTGGAGTAAAATTAAAGTAAAAATCAAAGCTCAATAAGAGTTATTTTTCTAGAAGTTTTTTTCAGTATTTGTGTTGTCCTGAGTTTGTGTAAATAGTTCATAAAGTGGTTACACAATACCAGCAAGAAGGCATTGTCTCAAACTGTCAACAGGGTTCTGTGAGAGCGATTACCAAGAAGGTTAAGTAAAAGTGTATTGTCTTTGTTAAATTAATAATATGGGTTTAACAATAAAACAAGCTAATTTTTTATGGTGTCCCAGACTACTACCACTAGGAGTGGAGTAGCTCCGTTAAGTTGTTTTTAAATTGCGTTTAATGTCAAGTTAACTTTTTGTTTTAACTATTGTGGCCTAGCGGCCCACTTGAACCCTGCTAACAGTCTGCTAGTGGCCTGTTAAGACACTGATTCTAGCTAGTGAATGATAATGAGGTCTGAATCTCATTCAGTCATTTAGGGCTTTTACAGTTTTTTTCAATCGCTAACAAGCGCTTACCCATACTTCAGATATTTTTTCTAAACTCTTAACACAGACTCAC
>NC_048417.1:26264134-26273973 GCF_013103735.1 Etheostoma cragini | reverse complement strand
TGAAAATGTGACAACTGGTTTGACAAACGCTTGTTAGCGACTGAAAAAAACTGTAATCTCTGCGATCTTCAGGGTTAGTAGCTGGTTACACTGTTCTTTCCGTTGTTGGGATTGTGAAGCGGCCAGAGTCTCTCCGCTCTAACTCCCAGTACCACGGCAAAGTTAGAGGTGATGCTGCTGTTTCAACCTCTCTGGATCATCAGGACTCAACTGATTCTGCAACACATCCTCCTTCTGATCCCTCTGACTGTCATGACTACCACCACCTGATGAGAGAAGAGAAGAGATACATGAGTGTTTCCAGAGACTCCCTCCATCAGCTGTCAGTCAGTGAAGCAGCACATCCAGTATAAAGAGCAGCAGAGACTTCAGTCCTGTTCAGACAACAAGTGCTGAGGCTGTGTAGAGCAGCCTTCTTCCTTTCAGCTCTCATGTTAAAGTGTTGGAGTGGGCATCGAGTCTGTTGACTCTGCACATTTCACTGAATACACAGTGGAAATTGACTTGAAAACACAAGGTAACCAGAGACAGGAGACACAAGGGCTGGGAACAGGTGAAAGACATCCGACAATCACAAGGTCGGGAAAACTAAAGGCAGAAAGTAAAACCAGACTAGACATAAAAACAGGAAATAGAACATATACAATCCTAACATAGCCTACTGTTAGCTAGAAGCTAGCTTCAGCACAGTTAAAATGCTGACAGCTAAACGGTCCAATGTGTCTTTTACTGAAAGGATTACAACAGCGTGCAGCTAAAGCCATGAGGAGTTGAGCTTTGAGACAACGTGGACACTGCTCTTGTTGGAGACACAACTGAGACAGGACGCTGGTCTAGATCCTAAGGTTGTGGCATTAAATGTTGTAAAAAGTATCCTACCATCTATTTTTCTTCTTTTTGATGTTTCACAGCAAATAACTGGTGAACATTATTACATTTTAGATAAAACATTTGAATCTGACATATGGCCTTAGCACTGAACAAAATCCCTCTAATCTAAAAAAACAAATTTTAAAGTAACTTTTGATAAGAGGACACATCTGTTTTGCAGTTTATAGAAATAAAGAATTATTTTCAGTATTTTATCGACAACTCATTCAGTTGCAAATACCTTATTGTGAACTTAAAGTCAGGAATCATATCTGATTGTGAGTTGAGTGTATCGTACATTCCAAATATTAACTGTGTTTAGTTTGATACTGTTGAAACCAGCATGGACTGACTCCAACACTCTACTGACCTCAGAGTCTCCACTCTACAGTCTGAAATCTCCTTCAGATCACAAAGCTGCTTCACGTCTGAATCCTTCAGGTTGTTTTCTCCTCAGGTGCAGCTCTCCCAGATGGGAGGGGTTCGATTTCAGAGCTGAGGCCAGGGCAGCACAGCTGATCTCTGACAAACCTCGGTACCGCAATCTGAATAAAGAATAAATGAAGAAGATAACAATCCATTTATTAGCCAATCAGATGTGTTAATGTATCTCAACATCACTTTGTCCTAATCAGTGATATTTCCCCTAAAATGAGTATTGTTTAAATTAGTTTTTATTTTTATGAGCGGTTATATTTTAGATACAAACAAAGTTCCAAACGTTTTGTGACTTTTAACTGTGTAATTTAGGCAAAGATACTTGTCAAAGTTAACTATACAAATAAGACTTTATACAATAAAAAATCAACTAAGTAACTTCATCTGTCTGTCTGTGATGTAAACCGCAGTGTTGATCCTGCTGAGGAGGATTCCACCTCCTGTTTGATCAGCTCCTTCAGTCACACGTTCCTATGCCCCCTTTACTCTGATCTTATGTTCATGTTTAACAACGTACACTTTAAGGAAATACAAAATGTATATTCATTAATAGTGTTATTTTCAGTCTCAACACAACAATTATAACAATAAAAAGGAATGAAAACGGAGGACACAAGAAGATTCCTGTTTTCAGAAATGAAGACAGCGGACAGATGGACAGTCTTACTTCTAGATCTTTTACCAAATCTTTCACCACAATGGGGACAGCAGGAGTCTCCTGATGAAGCCGCCTGGTCCCGGTATGAGGTGATGCACTGTCTGCAGAACCAGTGTCCACAGCTGGTAGAGACTGGATCCTTCAGGACATCCTGACACAAAGCACAGCAGGACTGCTGCTCCTCCTCCCGAACATCACCCTTCTTCCTCTTTCTGTCAACACATTTCTTTATAAAATGACTTGAAAAAACCTCAAAGCTCAGAGAACAGTAAAAGTATTGTTACTGTTCTGTTTGAATTCAGTCTGTTGTGAAACTGATCCTGTAATCTTACTGCTATTCTTACTGTAATATTACTGCTTTTTCTCTCCGACTGTTTTATTAACCATTTAGTGATCTGTTTGTAGTTTGTGAGGCTGCTTTATCCACTGAACCAAACTGGCAACTCAATCAGTCCCCTTTAAAGGTGAGCAAGTGCAAAATTCGATGAAATTTCACAAATATAAACTCAAAAGAAATGCGTTCTGTCTCTTCAGATTTTATCTTGATGATATTCGGCTTATGTGATAAACGCTGTTGGAAACGTTATTTGCTGAATAAATAATGAATTGTGATTAAGTTTTAGGGTCATTTTATGGTTGCAACCCGCCACAAAATGAAGAAGAATTAGTTTTAGTTGATTTCCTCCAGTATTTCCTGTCTGTCTGCACACATGACAAAGACAGATGGAAGTTTACGGACAAGGAGACGAGAGACTTTCTGAATTTAATTTATCAGACCGTGGGACGTCCTGCGGAGTCAATGGAAGACGCTCAAACAGCGAAACATGTCTCAAAAAAGAGTTTTGCAGCAGTGCCGGTGGGACAATAAAAGACAAGTTGCATCTGCGTCATCATAGCGATGTGTTGTTTTCATATTATAGCTTGATATCCAGGTTCTTTACTGAAGGTAGGAGATTCTCTTCTGGACTGACAACCTGATTCAACAGACTCTGCTTCGGCCTCCTTTTCCTCCAAATCACTCATCTTCTGATCTGAATTCAGTCTGAGAAGAACAACAGCAACACACTGGAAACTGAAAATGCTATTTAGACTTTTTATGTTTTATTCTACAGGAAGTTCAGAACAGTTTTATTCTGTTATTTATATCATCAAATTCAGTAAAAAGCAGTTTTGTACAGCAGGTCTGGTGGTTGTCATTGGCAATTGATTGACTAACCAGTTTTTATTGTATGGCAAGATACATAACGTCACCGGGAATCACAAAATTTAGGTTTAAATTTAATCGAGATTTTTTTGCATTTAACGTGGTTTTAGTTTTCAGATGAAAATATAAAAATGTTAGCAATTCCAATCATGTGTCTAGGCCCTTTCAAAGGGTAGAACCCAAGCCAACAGAATTCAGACTGGTCTGGAATATCAGAATAGCTGTGAATAGTTTTTGGTCTTGTGTCTTTTTTTAAATTTGAGACATTTGAGTGCCTTTTTATGTGTGTAACATGTACGTTTTGGCTCTGATAATCTGCCTCTGCACCAGCAAAGTGAACATAAAATAACTATAAAATATATAAATATATAAATGCATATGACACTGTTGTCAAAACCCACGCAATCGATATATAGACACACTTGCAGACGGCATCTTGGAAGTTTGTGATCAATACTCTATGGTGATGTAACCAAAAGGTGTACCATTTCATGGTAAATTTCATTTACTAGAAATTTGACTCTAGGGGAAAATTAGATTCAACTTTATTGTCATTGT
The DNA here is from genome assembly GCF_013103735.1 of Etheostoma cragini. Lineage (NCBI taxonomy): Eukaryota > Metazoa > Chordata > Actinopteri > Perciformes > Percidae > Etheostoma > Etheostoma cragini. The sequence continues at coordinate 26,270,245 of NC_048417.1, read as the reverse complement.
GCAGAGTACAAAGCACAAAATGCAGTTTGTGTTCAACCAGAAGCATAAAAAGCAGAAATATGATGTTCAAATATAGACAGGTGTTGCATAGGTAGAAGGAGAAATGTAATGCAGTGTTATAAGACCAGAATAATTATGGCTCTGGAATGTGAACAATGTCTGACCTACATGTACAGATATGTGTAATGTTGCAGCAGTGACATTAAACTACCCAGCCAACATGTACATATGGGCCCCATATGGGTTACAAATGGGCTCAATGGGTACCAAGTGGGCACGGGCTTTAACTGGGCAAAATGTCTGGGCCCCATAGGGGATATGAGTGGGCAGCGTGGGCATGGGATGGAAATAGGCGATAAATGTGGGCGCCATGTGGGTTACCTAAGATGAGACCCACATGGAAAGCCCTTGTGGGCCAACTCTAAGGGCCCCATAGGGTATATGAGCGGACAAAGTGGGCATGGGATGGAAGTAGGCGATTTATGTGGGCCCCATCTGGGTTACCTAACATGAGACCCACATGGAAAGCTATTTTTTACTACTATAGTAGTAAGAATAATTTAGATATAGATATATACATTGTATTAACAAAACATGACAGAATATATAATAAGAGCTGTGTGTGTGTGTATGTGTGTGTGTGTATTTGTGAGTTTGTGTGTGTGTGTGTGTGTGTGTATATCTACACATAACTGATTATATAAAATTCTGCAACGTTTTCTTCATGTTTTCTTATTTACATAATTATTTTTGTCATCTTATATTTTTCTATTCTTGATGAAGAATCCCAAATACTGAGTTAAAGTCCTGCATTCAACTGAAATGCTCCCCAGGCAGCGATGGAGCAGGTATTCGCATCCTTTACTTCATTAAAAGTAGCCTACTAGGAGTGCTAACGAGACAAACAGCTGTTGTGTGTTAAGGTCTCGGCTCATTGTTGATGCACCAGCGCCACCTATTGTCCACAGCAACTAACTACCAGCTGGAGGCTGACTCCACCATCTGGCCTTTCACTACATTACTGCCATTAACGTTGTTGAGAAATGATCAATAAATACAGAAACAAAGATAAACTCAATAGTTGTTAACGTGAGAGAAAAGAGGCTAAATGGTTGAGAGCAGGATGGTAAGACTCTTATTGTGAAAGTGAGGCTGAAACTCTTCTCCAGACTCTTATTGTGAAAACGAGGCTTCTGCATTCTCCAAGCATTTATTGTAAAAGAAATCCCATTGTTAGTATACGTGTGTGTCACTAGCAAGAGGGTATGGCTGCAGCCTGGAGCGTCCCGTCTCATGCCGTCCTGTCTCATGCCGTCCCGCCTGGTGCCATCCCCGAGCTTCTACTTTTCAAAATAAAAGATTGCATCTGGAATAAAATAAGCTCTCGTCAACTATCATGCTATGAATAAAATACTTAAAAATATACTGTATATCTATCTATAAAATAAATGTAGGAAAACTAAAAAAAATCCTTAAGCCATCGCGCCTGGTGCCGTCCCCAAACTTCTACTTTTCAAAATAAAAGCTTGCATCTGGAATAAAATACTTTAAACAACAGGCTTTCTCTGTTACTTTTCAAAGTAGACGCTTGCGTCAACTATCATTCTAATGAATAAAATACTTGAAGTATATATATATTTTTCAAAATATTTAAAAGTATATATCCGTCTCTAAAATAAATGCAGATTATAGGCAAAAAAAATCCTTCTGTGGCTGCAAATTAAGCCTCTTCTCATGCCCTCTCGCCATGCTGATAAGAAATTGTAGCCGATTTGCAGCAATGTCCCAGTGAAGTGTGAAAACAATATAGAATATAAAATTAAAAAGGAGTGTTGGAAATAGTGTAACATGTTTATTTTTGTATTCTTGTTCTTGTGTGTGCAGATACCTGTCATGCCTCCTCAGGAAACCGTTAGTGGCAGAAATGGCTGCGTCGCTGCAGGTTTCATCAAATGTTCATATCAGGGAACACAACAATAACATTCAGAAATGAGCAAACTATATATATATATGGCAACATTTTTACTTAAACAGTTTTGAACGTGGTCACGAATTTACCAGTGACACCATCTGGAAAATTATTTGCAATTTTGTGATTTTGACCCTCTCACTTTACCGTTGGACACACCTCGGCATGAGCGTGTCCTATTGGTCCAACGGCAGCAGAGCGGTGCAGTCGGCATTTTAAAATTAACAAAGAAGTAGCTAGCCTAACTTAATGAGAAGCCCCTGACTGCAGCCCCGCAGACCTCAACGTTTAACCCCGCCCAGAGGGACAAGAACCCTTAATGGATGTGGCAAAATGCAGCGATTTAAACATAATGAACTTAATCTTATGTTTTACTAATTATGAAATACAATATTGACACATTTCACAAAACATTAACTTACCTTAATAATGCATTCAATTATGAAAAAAAGTAAAGATTGTTTTTTTTTTTTTTTGGTCAATCTTCACATCAACAATATACACAGAATCAAAGATTCATCCTTAACAGGTACTGTTACACTGGAAAAAAAAAAATTTTAGGATCTGATGCAAAACCTTGGATACTGATCTGCAGATTGATTATTACACTGACATGAGTCCGGGTGCTTGGTTTTGAAAGAAAGGCGCATTCTGTCCCAAGAATTGCTCAAGATCTGTTGAATTTTACTAATTTTCTTGATAGAATCTTAATTTCTACAATGGTCTATGTCATTTAATGAGAGATTAGTTGTCCAATTTTGGATCATTGGGTACTGAGAGTATAGCCAAGTATGACAACTGTGATGTAGATAAAAGTGTTCTCTTCCTATGCTGATTGATTCACTGTGAATTGGTGAGGCATACAGTTGAGAGGATTGTCTCAGATTAACCACAGTACAACAGAGATGACTGGCATCTTGTTTGCAGTTTGTGATGCTTCTTGTGCCAAACAAAACTCAGTCTACATCAAAATGTCTTTGTTAATATGAGACATCATAATATACAATCCACTGACCTTAATTTGTTGACATCAAGATCGGTTTATATTTACGCTGCAACTGTGGCATAATATTTGAAGTGTGTTTAAAAAAAAAAGAAGTAATTTCATGACATATTCAGTGTGGGTGGGTGCACTGTGCTGTGGAGAAGCCGCTGATTATGATCTCGAAAACTTCAACAGATCCCACTGAAACTGTCCAGGTAAGAGGAAGAAGGATTCTGTGTATTTCTATAAACACAAGCAGGCAAATAAACTGCAATCATAAAGCATGTTGCAATAAGCCCAAATAAGCTATCTCTAAAATAAAAGGAATTGATCAAAACATTCATTCAATGAAAATGCACAATAAAGTAGAATATTTTTTTAAACTGAGCATGAATTAAAATCATAGAAAATCATTCTATCCCTTTGATGGATTCATTTGCCTCCATATTGAAAAAAATTAAGTAAAGGAAGACAGCCACAGCAATGAAGACTGCAAACTGAACATATTGGTCTGTGTCTCATGAACTCTCAAGGAACATGGCATTTGTTTACACTAATGTGCCAAAACATCTAAAGTTTATATAAAGCAGAACCATAGATTTAAAAAAAGAAAGTGGTCTAAAACAGAACTACCACTATCCAGAAGGAACAAAACCTTATTGCCCTAAAAACCTGAATGGTAGGGTCCGATTGTCATCTCTCCAGCCAATGCCATAAAGTGGATCTAGAAAGTAAATCTCCCTTTTCTGTGGTTTCATTATCTGTTAAATGGGTTAGAAAATGAACAGATACACATTTACGCATTTTTTGCTGTAATTTCTCTTATGACTTTAAAGGTTGACCTTGTACAGAACACAACAGAAAACTACAGGCAATGCTTAAAGACTTATCTGTGATGCACTGCAATTATGGCAATGATTAAGATTGGCAATGGGAAACTTTGTTTTATAATAAGTTTAAACAGAAAATCCTAAAAGCCTAAAACTACATTTACGTACACATATAGTCCAGTGTCCAGGTGTCTACACTGGGAGCAGAATGCACTGCAGAGTTGCTGCATTCGCCTAGACAGGAAAGTAGGTTAATATAAAATGTGAGTAGTTAAAAAATAACTTAATCATTTAAACACCTAAAAACCTAACTTATTGAAGAATCAATACAAAAATTACCGGCAGGTGATCCATAGGATTCAAGGACACTGGTGGAAACCAAGTTGTAGTGACATGGCTGTTTGCTGCAAACACTCCCGCCAATCTCTGTAACAGATATAGTTGATCTATTATTGTTGAACTGTTGACTTGAATCGATTCCATTTTGTGTGAATATTTTACAAAAATTACCTTTTCTATAACTTTGAGACAGCTGTTCAGGATCTGCCAGAATGTCGAACCATTGGTTATGAAATAACTTAACAATTGAATTAAATCAACTTGCATAATCAATATGCATCATCTCATTAGCATATGTTCTTGATTCTTACTGTTCCATTGATGTCCTCAATCAATCCCAGACTACAAAAGTCCGCTCCAGTGAGGACCAAGTTGTTCACAAATGCTAGGTGTTCATTTGGATCTTTGGTCCTATCCAAAACCTCCATTAACTAGGGGAAAAAAAGAAAAAATTCAAGACCTGTACCTTTTAATAGTAAGCACAATTCATAGTACAGTTGCTTTGCATCACCTTTTTTTGTGCATATTTTGAAACTCCTGACCCCAGCATGCCTTATTTGGGGGACTTTCGGAAGACTGGTGAAGTCTATTTGTCCTTTGTCATAGTCAACTAATTGAAAGAACACAAAAAAATGATTGTATCTCAAAGTTGCGTCATAAAACCTAATGTCATTCAGAGCAGCTGACTCACACTTCTGTTGTTCCTCACTTCCTCCACTGCAGCAAAAGGACGTAGCGGAAATCCCAGGTTGTAGGGAAGGAGCTGTTCAATGAAATTAAGTTACATTTTTCTGATATAGCAGCATAAAAGAAAAAAATTATTAATTTGTGTGCACCACTCCTACAAACTTAGAAATGTACCCATTCTAAATAGGAGGCCATTTGCTAAATTTGTACTATTTAAATCTATAATTGTAACTGGGATTACAATTTTGGAATTCTATAAAAACTTCCCAAATTTCATGCCATTGAAATTAACACAGCTAAAATATACAGGTTTTCATAACTATATAGTTTCCAGCTTAGCACAAGTGTTAAACGAGAAAAAAGGAATAACTCACCCAACATGAGTCTTCCATAGCTGTCCAACTGCATCACCCCATTTTCTGGAATAATCTTTTTGTATTGCTCTTCTATTTTTTTGTTCCTTTCCACATTGTAGTGGTGCAGTATATTTCTTTGGAGAAATATATGGGTTGAGGGTGTTGTCATGTTCAAGAAGTAATTGTTCTTCTTCATACCTGAAAACAGCTGCTCCACACACTGGCTGTTGATGTAACCAGCAAGCTCAGGCACGTGTTGGATCTTTCTCAGCACATCCCTTTCATCCCTGCTGTTGCCCTGGTGGAATACATCACTAAGAACTAAATGCTCTGAAGACCCAGTGAGAGGATGGCCATTATCGTCTGCTGGTACCTTGGGGTGGTTCAACCAAGATATAGTCACTGTTAGTTTCCCCTCTGAAGCCTGCTTAATGTTGTCCACATTAGGCTCCACCAAGAGTCCTTGAAAAGGATGGAAAGTCCCTGGTTGTCGCCGGTTGCCATGTAACGGCAGTCCCCTTGCATAGTCGTAGACTATGATGTTGGGAAAGTGTTTCCATGACAAAACATATCCATATAATCACGTGGACTCTCCGCTCGTAGATTAAATTTGACGGAGCACACAATGCCACATGGACACGTAATTACAGCACTGCCACCTATAACACAACACAAGTGTTTGTTCATTCGTATGTACTTCTACTTTTTCAGGGATTAAATGACTTAAAAATTATTGAAATGTCATATTTTATTTCACTCACCAGAAGAACCCCAGACCTTCTCAAAAACTTTGTTGTAAGTGACCCTGTTGGACATCTTTTTTGCTTGCACAGCGCTCTCACCTCCTCTACCTGTTGTACAAAAACTTTTCTAAGTCAATGTTTACCGTAAGCATATTTTGACAGTGCCAAAACATTTATTTCAGGAATCTTATTTCACTTTTAC
>NC_048417.1:26259515-26264034 GCF_013103735.1 Etheostoma cragini | reverse complement strand
ATGAACCTATTCTGTTATATTAGACAATTAGACAAAATATATATATATATAAAAAAAACTTACATGCAGGTGGTGGAGCTGGAGCATCTGCTGAGCTGAAAAAAGACAGGAAGAGACAAACATCAGAACAATCACATGATATGCACCATGTTGACTGTCAGTGGTTCCATGTTAAGAAATATGACTGTGTTCTTATATGCATGCATACATTTTAACTTCCATACAGGGCTTCCAGAAGCACGCTCCGTTCTGGACAGTTTATCTGGTCGTGCAACAGATTCTTCTGTAATGCAGAGACCATATTATTTGTACTGATAGCAAAATATGTGATTTGAAATATGTGAAAAAATGTAGTCTATAATTAAGGTCTTACCATTGCTTGAAGAAACTGTCATGAACCTCCTTGGGCATCGGCGCTGCCTTTTTTGGACACTTGCTTCCTCTTCTGTCTCGATGCTGGACGTGTCCATCAGCCACCAACAACAGTCCACAGCTTTGGCGTAGGAATCTATGTTAAGAGAACATTTGTGATCCAGTAGCACAAAAAGAAAAGCATTTCCATTCAGAGAAAATTATATAGTATAGCAGCAATAGGTTACCTGTACACAGCCATATTTTTTTAACTGGATATTTGGCCCAGCTGCTGTTGGGCAATCCATCCGCTGTGCCATGCGGGCAACGGGTGTCCTCGTGGCTATGAAAAAACAAATGCTGTTAGTTTTGTTGTTATACATTATCTACTATGTGAACAACTTAAGTGAGTCTTCTTACCTCTCATTTGCGTCTCCATGGCTGAGCCGCCGCCCTGTTTTTTGGGATGATGTTCTGCTGTTAAGAACAACAAAAAAGTTAAAGTTTCTCTTAAGTTCCTTGTCATGCAATTGTATTTAATTGGGAAAATTCAAAGCCATTGTACAGGCTGGGTTCCTGTGTGGCGTTGACTCATCTAAAAAAATAAATAAAGATATGAATATTGGTCAGTTCATTTGTGGTAGGTTTCTTGCACATGCCATTGCAAAAGATTAACCTATGCTGTTACGTTTAGACAATCAGTAAAGCCAGTACTGCAGCTGTGTAGCATACACATATTACATCCCTTGCTGTATCCCTCACTCAGCTTGCTGATAACTGCCTGAATTGCAAGATGGCCGCAGGTCGACCTGCCTAAAAAGGACTTTGATTGTACTGGCTTTACTTATGTACTTCACACTACAACTAATTAAAAAAAGGACCGGAAAAAATGATCTTATTGTAACAAAAACGCAAGCATGTTAAATCGATGACACAAAACATACAATGCAACAACGCAGACACGTCGTGCAAAGCAGCAAGCAAAGTGAAAGACGTAATCACTCCATCTAAAGCCCAACTCCGGCCCCGCCTTTTTGAATGGGAGGGCTAGGGGCCTTCTATGATAGCATCCAAATCAACATTTTTAAAACACTAAGAAGGCTCGATACAGCATGAGACTTTACTCCAAGTCTCGCCTGGGGCTCAACACATAAACTCAGCATTGAGAAAATGGTTTGTGTACAAACAGTTTACTAAAAAGAAAAGATTTGGAGCAGCTCAGTGCATGACTAGCATAGCTAGCAAGATAGCGGACGACGTAGAAAACGTAAGCTAAAGTAAGTTGTTTACTTCAGCCAAACTTTTATTTTTGGTCAACCTGATCCGAACCGGAATATAACAAAGCCGTTCGAGGGAAATACTTAAATGTTAAACCACAAACCCTCCCATTACAACCACAACATCATTAAACTGTAAAGTACTTCGTATACCTTTTCGTGAGCTTTCCAAGTCGTGCAGCATGGTCGGTCTGAGCGTGGTTTTGTCTTCTTCGCTTAACGCGGAGTCGGTCTCCTCAGAGCAGAGGCTCCCCTACTGGGTAGGGGGTGGAACGGTTCGGTTTGCAAACTAAATTAAAGAAGGGAATTTTCTTAGTTGTGAAAATCGTTCTATTGATAGATTCTTGTTTTTTAAGTAGTTTAACTAATACAGTTATAAAAGAAATTCTAGCACAAACGTACTGTTTCAAGCTAAATTGATATCAGCCTTAAAATGAATAGATCTTGCTATGCAGTATATTTCACTTAGATTGTACAAGTAGGCTACAATATTTTTTGGGTGAATTTAAATCGAGTGACAGCAAACCTTTGTGCTAATTCAAATACTCAGAACAACCAAAAGCAACCAAAAATAACCAAGCGGGAACGTTGTGTGAAGGTACGGTGCAACCGCAGGGGAACGTTACGGTTGGTTGGTTTTCTTAACGTTTAGGGAACGTTATAACCAGGAGGGAACGTTCCCTAAACGTTAGTTTTTGGTTTGGTTCGAACTAACCTTTAGAGAACCAAAAACTAACGTTCCCTAACGTTCCCTAAACGTTCTGTGTTAGTGGGGATGTTACAGTCGTTGATTGACCCAGGACTAGCACGGCTAAACTCCGCCCCTCTCCAGCATTAGACCCTGTCATTTATCGTAATATCAGAGTGAATTTAGCGGTAATCGGACAGCCCTTTTTCAATAATACATAAGTAAGTGTGACTTTTATAGTTTCAAAAACTAATGTTTTCTGCACAAGTTGAGCAGGCTGAGGTTCGGATTGGATGGTCAGCTCCAAGCGTCCTTCTTTACCTGTCTATGCTAGCTCCAAGTAATCTGAAAGTGTGGAAATTATTATCATGCTTTAGCGAGTTTTATTGTGTAGGACCGCGTTTCTATTTCAGCTGTTACTGTTGTCAAGTTGTTTGTTCCCCCGTGGTTTTCTCTTTTTATGGCCAATGATGCTTTAGGGCTTGTTAATGTGATTAGTTTCTTAACATGTTTATAACATGAATTATTACACTAAAGTAACAGCTTGCCTCGGTAGGAAATAACTTCGGTCTTGTTTTACATGGCAGGCGTTATCGTTGATTCAAAGTGTTGGGCAGTGTGGTTGAAAACTTTAAACAGTTAAACAGAATTGTGAAATATTCTGCCTCATGTTATGTACAGAACTAAACTATATTTTGTGGAATTATTAGATGGCTGACCACTGTTATAGTCTAAGCCTTAGGTCTATTGAGAGTTGCGCTAGTGCAGGCATGTATGGTGCGTAACAGAGATGCCAAGCGCTCTTCTTTGGTCAGAACCAAGGAGAGCGATCGCCGATGGTCCGTTCTTTGCACCAAAACTTTCTACAATGCAACAACCTATTTAAGGTCCTTCCTTTACACTGAAACAGTTTACAATGCAACAACATACTGTATTTAAAGAGCATCAAGCTATTAAAATATCTATTATGCAAGCACATAAAGTATAACAGTATATTAGTCAGTCATTTGTATTAGGTTTAACATCATAACGTTTTTGAATTAAGGCCCACCCACAATTGGTCTGGCTCATCCAAAACTGGACTTATATTTAAACTGATGTACTAATATCAGATTGCATTCGGTGGTATATGCACTGTAATAAAACTAATCCGTTGACAACAAAAACAATTAATGAAAAGGCAGTATTTTGTGACTTTGTAATAATGTTTTTTCTTTATTACAATTACAATTATACGTGGGGAGTACCTCCCCAAGTCCAGCAGCGACCTGTCATGTCCGTTCTGCAGGTACAGGGCATCTTCCAAATGCCAAGTGGACTACCAGATTAAGGGTCATGCCTCAGTCAGGCACAATGGTATTACTTTTGAAATGTAGGTATTGAATACACTGTGATTAATTAATTATTGACATTTACCCCTAAGTCATAGTGTAAGTTATTTCATTACATTTTATAATTTTACCTCTTTCAGAGTTCACCATCATCAAATGTGGATTGGGTTGTCGAAAGACAACTCACTTTCACTGCTTGAATTGCCAAATAACAATTATTAACAGGGCTCAATTTCTGAAGCACCTAATGGACCATGATCATACCATGGACCCTGCAGATCCTCCAAAGGCCACTGTCGCCCCTCCAGATCCTCCACAGGCCACTGTCGCCCCTCCAGATCCTCCACAGGCCACTGTCGCCCCTCCAGATCCTCCACAGGCCAGTGTCGCCCCTCCACATCCTCCACAGGCCAATGTCGCCCCTCCACATCCTCCACAGGCCAGTGTCGCCCCTCCAGATCCTCCACAGGCCAGTGTCGCCCCTCCAGATCTTCCACAGGCCAATGTCGCCCCTCCAGATCCTCCACAGGCCACTGTCGCCCCTCCACATCTTCCACAGGGCCCGACACAGACAACGCTAGCCCCTGAAGACCCTCAACAGCAACCAGTAATCTCCACTGGCAAGCGGAGAACTGTAACTTGTCCACACTGTCAACTGAAATTAAACGTGAAAAATTTAAAAAAGCATGTGTTAAGGAAGCATACACTTGCCTTTGAAACTGTAACTAGGGACAGATTTTTGGCATGCGAGTGTGTGGATCCTAAAAAATGGAGTGTTTGCTGTTGAGAAGTCATTTTGTATGCCAGCAACACCAATCCACGTTGTGAAAAATACTTGGGGGCCCACACCAAAATTGATGTGCGAGGTGGAA
>NC_048417.1:26254658-26259415 GCF_013103735.1 Etheostoma cragini | reverse complement strand
AACCTTCAGGGAACGTTCCCACAACCAAAAACGAACGTTCCCAGAACGTTCTGGGAACCAAAAATTGTTAGCTGGGATAGTCCTTCAATGGAAATAATTTCCACACTTTCAGATTACTTGGAGCTAGCTAGCATAGAAAGTTAAAAAAGGGAGCTAGCCGTCAAATCCGAACCTCAGCCTGCTCAACTTGTGCAGGAACATGACATGACCAGCTTTTTTAATTGTTTTTGAAACTATAAAAGTCACACTTACTTCCATTATTTATTATTGAAAAAGGGCTGTCCGAAGGGCTGTCCGATTACCGCTAAATTCACTCTGATATTACCGCTAAATTCACTCTGATATTACCGCTAAATTTACTATGATATTTATGATGGTCAAATGCTGGATGCGTGGTTAAACGTTGAGGGGGCGTGGTTAAACATTTAACTCCGCCCACATTGAGGTCTGCGGGGCTGCAGTCAGGGGTACATGAAGTTAATATACTAAAAGTGAAAGGTAAGCAGATATATAAGCTATAAAGCTATAGCTTTAGCTATGTTTTGTCGACACAAAGCTAACGTTAACGAAAGATACTCCTTTCGGTGTTGAGTAAATTTTGATCAGATATTAATAATGTAGCTTGCTAGCTAATGTGAGATTAAATTCAACCGAGGCTAACGTCAATGTTACGGCAGTTAACTATCAAATTAACGTTTATGATAGCTAGCTAGTTCTACGCAAGCTAGCCAACACGCCAGTTATTGTTCAATGCGGTAAATTAATTAAACGGCCTGTCCTGAGTATTTGATGAAATTATCGGCTTTTAACAATTATTCATAATGCAGTAACGTTATTCAATCATTAATGGGGAGTGCCAACGTTTATCCGAACTAACGTAGCTAGCTAGGTAACTTTAGACATAGACATAATAAAGAGTAGACGCCGCATCGACCGCTACTGCCTACTGGCGCTGACGAAACTTGGGGCCGCCATCTTGGACCGGTCACCCGCTCCACTCAGTGTAATGTGTTTGGCAGGTGAAATGAGCTGTCAGCGCGTTTAATTAATCAATCTCACTAAAAACAAAACTGATTTTCATGGTTTTTTTTGCTACAAAGGTCATACATGTAGCTATGAAACAGGACACATGGTTAGGCGTATTTTAATAGGCATACTGGGCTTAACACTAATAGAATATTCTGATATGATATAAATTCACCAGACGTCCGAGATCAAAACTGGGAACATAATCCCCAAAAAGGGAGAAAAACTGGGACATTTCCAGTTTGACTATCAATCTGATTGAAAAACCTAATGTTGTTTCTTTACAAACAGAACATGTCTAGAACAGGACCTGTTCTACTGGTTGGACAGTATAACATGCATAAATAACTTATAAGAGTAACATGCAAGTCTTATCAAACAAATCCCAACTAAACCAGAGACAATCCCAACGTAATAACAACATAAGCATACATTAGTGCTGCTTTTGGACCCCCAGAATAATATATAGGTTAAACTCACTTCTATAACAATGTGCTGTGTAACGATACTGCGTTGATATATCTTTCACCCCTAACAAAGCACGCGTACCAGTACTTATTTAAAGTAGCAGTATGAAATGTAAGTGGCAGTTTTTATTTAAACTGCACATTTATGTGGTTGAATCTCCCTTTAAAACTTGCAAAACTTAAATTAAGTAGCAATTTTCAAAACATAGATTCAAAATGCTTTACAGAACCCAGAGTTAAAACGATAAGATAAAAAAAATCCGCTGATCTGAGCAGGAATATTCCGCGTAGTGCTCTGGCTTCTTGTATCTTCTGCTGCTAAGTAACGAGTGTGACCGGTCCAAGATGGCGGCTGGAAATCTCGCGCTCAGCAACCAATGCGGCGTCTACTCTTTATTATGTCTAGTAGTGTGTTCCAAATCGCGCACTTCCCTTAGTGCACTAACGGAAGTGCACTTCGTACACTACGTACTTACTTGGATAGTGCGTAAAATTTTACTTTGAGTGTCGCGCACTTCTTCATGTACTTACCGGAAATGACGATCACAACAGCTCATTCCTCCTCCTTCTTCTTCTGTGAAATTGTGAATTGCACCCAGAAAGAGAGCATTCCCGCCACATATTGTGGCCGCGAAAAATACACTTCTACTTTGTTCATCAAGATGAATGTGATTGTGGTTATTGTTGCTTGTATCTGCCCTCTGTTTTTTGCGAGAATGAGAGGATTGCGCCGCCGCCGTCCTATCATCCGCCTGCTTTTAACAGAAAATATACCGGTATGTTGATATTCATACTTTTGCTCTTAAATAATTTATAAAAAACACCAAAAACTAGCCATTATGAGTTATTTCAGCAAAAGTGGAGTGCTTAAAATTATGTCCAACTGACGTGTTAACTTAAAGTATAAATGTTTTATTACCATCATTATTATAATAATAATTAATTCAATTTTGTTCTACTTGTTATACTGATGTATTTGCTTTGAGCTGCTGTAGTACAGATATTTCCCCTGTGTGGATTTCACATTTTAGAAGCTGGAACTAGTGAATTGATAAATGACTTAATTATGAATCTATTAATTACAGTGACAATACAAGAGTAAAAACAGATAACATTTAACACATTCAGTCCAGTTTTATTTTAAAAGACGGTCCTGCGTTACTTCTCCAGGCTCCAGACCCCAGGCAGTACTGCCAGGTCAACCATACGGTGCCATTGCTGGTGCTGTATTTTGACGGGGAGAGCAACATGAGGGTGGATTTCCGACTCTCTCGGGGATCCTTCCACGCCCTTATGGCCATCCTCGGCACGGGGTCTGACCATGGCTGGGGACCCGTCATTGAGGCCCTGGTCTTCCTCTTTTGGCTGGCCAGTGGTACCTCATACCGCGTGGTATCCAGGGCCTTTGCCATGCCCAGGACCACTGTGCATCGCGCTGTCCACAAGACCAGCAGGAAGGTCCTCTCTCTCCTCCCCCAGGTTGTCCGTCTTCCGACAGAGGAGGACTTTCCTCATATTGGAGCAGGATTTGCACGGCTGGCCGGGTCGGCAGCCTTCCACAGGGTTGTGGGCAGCATCGACGGCTGCCACGTCCGTGTGACCCCCCCAGCAGAGGACGCAGCCTGTTACTTGAACAGGAAGATTTTTTATTCTGTTCAGTTTCAGGCTGTGTGTGACCACACAGCAAAATTCATTGATGTTTTTATTGGTTTCTCTGGGTCAGCTCATGATGCGAGGGTTTTAAAGAACAGCCCCCTGTACTACCAGCACCGGTACCCTCCTCCTGGTTTCTGCCTCATCGGGGATGGTGGCTACCCCTGCCTCAGGCAACCCATCGCCCTCATGACGCCCTATAGGCAGCCTGTCCACAACAACCTCCAGGTCCGCTTCAACAGCCACCTGTCTAGAGCGAGGTGTGTTGTGGAGAGGGCATTTGGCATTCTGAAGACCAGATGGAGGTCCATATTTTTGAGGGCGCTGGAGGTGGATGTCCTCTATGTACGGGAGGTCATTGCCTGCTGCACAGTCCTGCACAACATCTGCCTGACCAATGGGGACCTGCTGGAGCCAGAAGCTGATGTGGAGGGAGACGCAGAGGACCATCCACAACCAGCTCCTCAAGGCGCCATCTGTGGAGCAGAGGACAGGCTAAGGATGGCCATGATGTGCCTGGTGCCTGACCATAATTATGCCTAAATGTGATTATTGTAATTATATTGTTATTCTGCTGTTCTTGTTGTTGATTATTGTAATTATATTGTTATTCTGCTGTTCTTGTTGTTGATTATTGTTATTATATTGTTGTTCTGCTGTTCGTGTTCATTTGTGTATTATAATCTGTTAACATTTAAGCAATCCAAATGCATGTGTTTTCATTTAAATGTAATGATATAAAGGATTTGCTGTACTGTATGTACACATTTCCCCGTGTGAGCAATGAGGAAGTAGGTTGAGTACCATGGCTGACATCAATACTATTCAGCTGCCTACCAACTGTAATATACCATAACAGATTAGTTATTAGCAACAGTAATAACAGACAGATCAGATAGTTATTATTTATTTATTTACAAGTCTTTCGAGCACAGACAAAAAACGATTCCTCCCTCATTACTCCCTCCTTGTCTCTCCTCTCCTCTCTCTCCTCTTCCGTTTCCGGTGTGTGTGAGCGTGAGTGGCGGTGGTGGAGGTGCAGGTGCAGGTGCGAGTGCGAGTGGCGCGCAGTTTCGAACTGTTTTCTGTCCCTGTTTTTCGGATTTCCGACTGTATCTTTAACCTGTGGTTTTGTGCATGATCAGGTAAGTTTCTTAAGCTTTTCTTGTGGAGTGTCTGCTTAGGAATCCGTTTTTCTTTTTCGGGAGGAATGGCGTCCTCCGGGACGCCGCCTCCGACTCTCCGGCAGGGCGTGAGGTTGGTCCCCCCGGAGGGTGATGTGACGGTGGAGGAGGTTCTGTTGGCGGTCGGTGAGCAGGTTGGCTATGACGAGCTATCTTTTGCATCCCGAATGAACAAAGCAGTGGTGGTGTTTGTGAAGGATGAGCTGCTTGTTCATCAGCTGATTGAGAGTGGCGTGTATATAAGAGAAAGTTTAGTGCAGGTCTCTCCGTTATCGGTTCCTTCGACGCGGATCACCGTGTCCGGTGTTCCGCCGTTCGTCTCCAACGAGGTGTTGGAGAAGGAACTTCGGCGGTTTGGAAAGTTTGCAAGTGGTTTTAAAACAGTGACTTTAGGATGTAAAGATCCCAAACTGCAGCATGTGCAGTC
>NC_048417.1:26253399-26254558 GCF_013103735.1 Etheostoma cragini | reverse complement strand
GATTGGCTGCTTAGAAATTAAGTGTTAACGAGCAGTTGGACAGGTGTACCTAATAAAGTGGCCGGTGAGTGTATACCGCCCTGTATCACACAGGAGGACACAGGAGGACACAGCAGCTGATCCACTTTGGGGCTGAAAACAAGCAGACGTTTCCTAATTCATATGTTCATGTTGTACCCATTCATTATTGCATTGGTAGCCTACTGTATTATTGTAATAATTTGTAAGTAATTCCTGTTTATTGTTCATGCACTTGTATATTGTTGTTGGTTTTGATATGGGACACTGGTGAAATGTGAGGGGGGGTTACTGGCCAAAAGGCTTCAGACTGGTCTGGAATATCAGAACAGCTGTAGTTAATTTGTTTGTTTGTGGTCTTGGGTGTATTTTTTTAGTTTTACACATATGAAGCCTTTTTATGTGCGGACATGTTAGTTATGGTTCTTATAGTTGATAATGGTTCTGTAACATAATTTTATGTAACGTTTTTGCCTATTATGTTCAATTTATCACCAAAAAGACAGATATTTGTCAACAAAATGTTTTTGTGAACATCAATGACATTCAAAACGGTGATAACTGAAACAGATATACAACACACCATGTATACAGGGTGTATATGTATGTATATGTACACATGATGCATGTGTATACACATTTGTATTGCAAACAGACCTAAGTACTACCCAGATAAGAACATCTGCCTCTGCACTACCAAAGTGAACCTAAAATAACTATAAAATATATAACACCAACCCCATGTCCAAACCCACACAATCAACAGACAGAGACGGCATCTTGGAAGTTTGTGATCAATACTGTATGGTGATGTCACCAAGTGGTGTCCCATTTCATAGGGGTATGTTTTCACCCCTTACCCCTACCCCTTGGTTTCAAGGGCCAAGGGGTAGGGGTAAGGGCCAAGGGGTAGGGGTAAGACGGGAAAATGGGATTCAGCCTAAGACTTCGGCGGATGCAACTGTTCAACGGACATCCGTCGTGCAGTAACGTTAGCTAGCTAGCTAACTGACGTTAACATTCACCTAGCAACCTCTAAAGTCATATAGTGTGTTCCAAATCGCTTTTTGAGTACACTTCGTTCACATTGTTCGAAGTGCGGTCAAATGCAGTACACTTTAATACCCGGATGGTGTACTCA
>NC_048417.1:26236187-26253299 GCF_013103735.1 Etheostoma cragini | reverse complement strand
ATCCTCTTTATTATGCAGACATGTCTGGTGACAGTTAAGTTTGCCTTTACCTTAACCCACAGCAGTGTTTTATGTGTGTAATTTACTCTTGTAAAAGGTGAACTACAGTATTTAATTCATAAATTTTTTAAAATCTTAAGTTTTTGGTTTATGAATTTTTTTCAAGTTAATGCCCATTTCAATGTGAAATAAAGGTCGTTCTAAAGCTACATTTGTTGTTTTTCTGAAGTAACTATAATAGGAACATCCAGCAATGTAGTCATACAAGAAGACTTTGGTAATTTCATAGAATTTGTAATTGATTAAAAGTGTTTTTCATTTGGGCTTTAATACACATAAATATAACTTAAATGTTACCATACTTGCTTTTCTTGTGTGTATTTTGAACGTTTTTGGTAGGTAATGGAAAAGGAACTAGGTGCTGTTTAATCTGTGCAGGGCTATTGTAAAATCCTAGCGTATGATCACAAATTGCAAAGGAGAATTAAACAACTTATTCAATTGCCGTAACTGTAATGATTAAATCAAATGTATCAGGTACATTTGATTTAGTCATTAGTTACTGACATTTTTAAAGTATGAAAACTAAAAACCATACAAGGACATGCAATGTCAATATTTATTCTAACAGTACATGAATACATAAAATATACAAGACCCTTTATGTGAAATTACCAGCAATACATTTACCTGTGAATGTGGAGACTGCTAGAGCATTTTCATTATTTTATTCCAGTTTAATATTTATAAAAGTTTTAATCCACACAACTAATTAATGTTACTATTACGACCCTTACGTTTACGTAACAGTTACTACTATCACCTATCAAACTACAGCAGAAACTAAGTCAACCATAATAACTTGAACCTCTAACTACCAAGTGCTAAAAGTTTGTCCATCCTTTCAGCAGAAGAAGCCAAAATTGATTTTCTGGCATTATTATAATCAAAACATATTTGAGAACTTTAGATGTGGTCAACGCTGTCTGGTTTCCACATCCAGATGAAATGGCACCAAATACACCGCTCTATACACCAGGTCTTCCTTCTGGAGGCTCTATACACCAGGTCTTCCTCCTGGAGGCTCTTTACACCAGGTCTTCCATCTGGAGTTCATCATTCAGTTTTCAGTTTGGATACCTTTGTAGTTACAGTAAAAGACAAACATGTAGTTAAGGCACGGTAGATCACAATTAATTCTACACACTAAATAATGCATTTAAATTAATAATACCTGCTTGTCTCTAAAAAACTGATCTTCCTCAAAGTGTGAACTGCAGACGGGACTTTTCGTGGTTCCATCTGCTGGTATCTCTCCTCATGTTCACCAACCATTGCTTCAGCCTGGCATAATCGAAAGGAAGTCTGTTAGGAAAGAAATTCATGTTTCATACATCCCGAAGGTGTATACACTATCAATTTACACTAACAAGGCAGCACATCTGCTGTATGCATCTGTAATGAAAATGATTGAAATTTATATTTAATAGATAATATAGTGTCATACCCCAACGTAACTTTACAATAATGTCTAATTGTTTCATGTGCGCCATTTTATCGCTAAAAATCTCACCCACTCCCCCCCCCGGAGACCTCCGTCTCCAAGTCAACGCGCTCCCGCCCGCAGCTTTGTCCGTGTGGTGACGGTGATGCTGTGTGGGTGCTGCCGCGGCAAGGGTGATAGGGTTCGTGCCTGTAACCTCTCGCCAAGAAAGATCCGCAGCTCCAACTGGGGTGGGGTGTGCAGGCCTCGCCCCGGCCGTCCTTCGCCCACCTCCGGATAACGTTGCCCAAACTTTCGGGATACATATATTTGAGTCAAAAGCAGGGCTACGTTTGACGTACAAATCCGCCACACGAAACTCAGATGTGAGGGGTTATTTCTAAATCACACGCTGTTCCACAATGATCTCATCCCGTGCTAATAGGGTTTATGAATTTGCAATATAACGTTAGTTAAATCAGGCTTTGATTTTAAGCTAACGTTACCATGAACATAATTTATGGTTTATCGACACCTATCAAACTGCTATAGACATTGCGGCTCCATTAAAGACCAGGCAGCAGAAAGCCAAATCAGAGCCTTGGCTGAATGAAACTACCCGCACTGCCAGACAGGAGTGTCGAAGAGCTGAGCGAAAGTGGAGAAAGGACAAATTGCAAGTGTCTTTTCAAATACTGAGGGATTGCTGGCGTCATTACCAAGCCACTGTGAAAGAGGCTAAAAGAAAATATTTTTCTGATATTGTTCTTCTAAACGGTTGTAAACCCCGCGTGTTGTTTAAGTTATCAACTCTGCTCTGAATGCACCACAGACTCTAATTGAGGCCTCTCCTGCTGTGTGTGAGAATTTTCTTAACTACTTCATTGATAAAATCACTTCTACCAGAGCACTTATTTCACCTTCTGCTTCCGACCCTTCGGTGTTTGTCCCCTGCCCTGCTGTGTTTGACAGCTTTGAGCCTGTGACACTGCCTTTTCTGCAGGACATTGTGGGTCATCTGAAGCCCTCGGGTTCTCCAGCTGATACTGTCCCATCTAAATTTTTTAAGGAGATTTTTACCACTGTTGGGCCACCTTGTCTCACAGTTATTAACAGAAGCCTGTCTTCTGGAGTTGTTCCTGCGAATCTTAAACATGCAGTTGTGCTGCCTTTATTAAAGAAACCTGGGCTGGATCCTACTATTTTGTCTAATTTTAGGCCTATCTCCAGATTGCCTTTCGTCTCTAAAATCTTAGAGAAGATTGTATATTCCCAGCTCATGGACTTTTTAAATGAACAAACAATTCTCGAAAAGTTCCAATCCGGTTTTAAACCATTGCACAGCACAGAATCAGCACTTTTAAGAGTTTTTAATGATATTTTTTTAGCTACTGACTCTGGTCACTGTGTTGTTCTTGTACTTTTAGATATGACTGCTGCATTTGATACAGTGGACCATGAAATCCTGATTGCTCGTTTGGAGCAGTGGGTGGGCGTCAGTGGCATAGCACTGGAGTGGTTCAGGTCCTACCTGTCACATCGGACTTTCTGTGTCGGCTTTGATGACTCGGTGTCCTCCACTGCTCCTCTCTCATGTGGGGTTCCACAGGGCTCGGTACTTGGCCCTCTTTTATTTTCTCTCTATCTACTCCCACTTGGCTCTATTCTCAGGAAACATGGCATTTCTTTCCATTGTTATGCGGACGACAGCCAGATTTATGTCCCCCTCAAAAAATCAGATTCTAACACTGTGAACCCACTGCTACAGTGTCTACAGGACATTAAGGCTTGGATGTCCTTAAACTTTCTAAATTTTAATGAAAAAAAGACCGAAGTCATGGTCTTTGGTGGCACTTCTCTGACCTCCTCCCAAGTTGATTTGGGTTCTTTGGCACAAGCCGATTGTAAAAAATGTGGGTGTAAAAGTGGACTCAGAACTTAAATTTGACAGCCAGATTAAAGCAGTGGTGAAGTCTAGATTTTGTCAGTTAAGGCAGCTAGCAAAAATTAAACCAGTCCTTCAGAGACAAAACTTTGAGACAGTAATCCATGCCTTTCTGACCACTGGGCTGGATTACTGTAATGCACTTTATATGGGGGCTAGCGGGTCCTCCATTGCTTGTCTTCAGCTTGTACAAAATGCTGCTGCACGTCTTTTAACAGGCACTAGCAAGTATGAGCACATTTCGCCTATTTTAGCTTCACTCCACTGGCTGCCCGTCAATTTTAGGATTCATTTTAAAATTCTTTTAATTGCTTTTAAAGCCTTGAATGGCCTTGCCCCCCTTACCTCTCTGAGCTGCTGCACCCCTACAACCCTAGCCCATCCCTAGGGTCAGCTGACCAGCTGCTCCTGACGGTGCCTAAAGCTAGGCTTAAGCTCAGGGGGGACCGTGCGTTTGCCGTCGCAGCTCCAAAACTTTGGAATGGGCTGCCTCTGCACATTAGACAGGCCTCCTCTCTGTCTCATTTTAAAACTCTTCTTAAAACCCACCTCTTTTCTTTGGCTTTTAACACCAGGTAGAGTGATGATTTTATGTGTTTACCGTTACCACATGCCGCTAGTGCATTTTATTGTTTTTATTTTAGTATACCTTATTATATTTGTGCTTTTATTGTGTTATCTATTTATTCTGTATGATCATTTTGTGCAGCACTTTGAAAACCTTGTGTTTGTTAAAATTGTGCTATATAAATAAAGTGGATTGGATTGGATTGGATTACATGTGCATCAATTAGCACTATTACCACCTATTACAGACCAATAGATCACAGGCGAGATCGGTGCATACCTACTGTATTTGACTGTAACATTAAATATATTTTAATACGTTTATACATAGACTGTATGCGTTTATACGGTCTGTGTTTAGCATTATTAGTTAGCCCGCTAGCTTGCTTAGCAAGGTGCAATCTAGAAGCTAGCTAACTGATATTAATTGAGATGCTAACGAAAAACTGTAATAAAACAAAATCTAATTTTACTTACCGGAAAAACTGAACTGCCGATTCCTTTGAGTGTCTTGCCGTGCAAGACACTCAAACGCTGAACAAGACATTATTATCCGACCAAAGTGTCACAGCCACAGCGATGAAACGTAGTCAAACGTAGCCAAAATGAAGTTTACGTGCCATGGACGGGCTTTGCTAACACTCTGTCATGATTGACAGGCCGAGAACTGTCAATCACATTATAACCACGCCATAAAACACCCCCGGCTTTATTGCCGATTTTAAAATCAACGAGACCGTAATTTAAAGAATGAACATCATTCTGTATTGCAAAATACTTCAAACTAGCGATCGAGACCACAAACTCATTATGAAGATGTTTACTAAATCAAGTGAGAAGTGGCTCATTTCTCCATAGACTTCTATTGAAACCAACCTCTTTTGCAACCACGCGTGTCGCCCTCTGCAGGAATTCAGATAGAATGCAGGTTTAAGTTACTTCCGCAGTGGTGGCACTTTTCGAAACCGGATGCTCTGTCCACTTATTGTAACGGTCTATGGGTATATCACATCATTTTTTTTCTTTTGCTTGACTGGGTCTTTATATAGGTTTATAATGGCTTAGTTTACTGTCAGTATTCAGTACTGTCAGAATATAAAAATAACAATGTCATCATGTGTAGTAAAGGGTTTGGGTGGCTCCACAACATTATACAATGTTATATGAAGGAGAATGCATTAAACAGTTACAGAATCTAAACTATTTTTTATTGTGCAAAATCCCAAGTAGTAAAATAAATTTAAATTAAATACACATACCAACATTTTTAACATGCTTCTTTTTCTAAACAAAATATAAAAGAGTAATTGTAAGAGTGCTGTTTAACCATTACCTTGACCACAGGCAACTTTGGGAAGTTGTAGAAAAGTGGGCGTAGCTCTACTGTCGGCTTGCTTCGGTGTTTGATAAGATTAGTGGTCTGGCAAGAAATCTTAAATCCCGACCCGGCCCTCAGCAAACAAGAGATTGCAGTTGGGTCAAAACACTATGTAGCAGCTGTGAATCAAATAAACAAATAAAGGTTATTTGATTTTTTTACTCTTACACTGAATGAGTGCTGTTTCAATCCAGATGATTATTAAAAAGTATTTTCCGCGACTGAAAAAGGCCCACGTTGAGGATGAGGACCAGCCTGAACTGGAGGTATCAGTCGGAAACAAAGCTGAACAATCTGAGCAGTGTAATTAATTATGTTATTAACCCGTTTGTGCTGGATGCTTCGCGACGACACATCTACCGCCGGTTACTGCGTTGCGCAACTCTAAACCTCCTGCCGGCTGCTGCGTGGCGCAGCATTTTGTATTTGTCAGTCTTTTCATGACGCGTGCAGCAGAGAATGCACTGTCATTTGTTCAAATACACATGAGGCAGGTCTTGTTGGCCATTTAAAGCCATGTGACCACCATAATGTACTGTAGTTTGCTGAAAATCATGTCAATCAACCAGACATACATGTGCATTTGTTTATGAACTTTTGAGAGACGAGCGAGAAAATGGCTACGACAGGAGGATTTTGACAGCGAGGGCAGTGACATTGGGGTGGAAGATGTGAGGAGTTTGGGAGGGAGGATGTCTTCATCATAATCTACCACTTCCTTTGTCGTAGCCATTTTCTCGCTCGTCTCTCAAAAATTCATAAACAAACGCACATGTATTTCTGGTTGATTGACATGATTTTTCGGCGGTAGATGTGTTGTCGCGAAGCATCCCGCACAAACAAGTTAATTTGTTTACAATATTTTCAGGCTTCAACCAGTGCTGCTCAATCAGAAAGACAGGGTCAGGGAGAAAAAGAGATAAATTTGTTAAACATTGAAGAAAGAGTAGCAAAGGAGGAGAGCATCCAACAGTGTGTCCTCCTTGGTTTTTTGATACTTAATTGTTAAATCAAGTACATTTTATCAAAACCGATGTTTTAAATTGAAAAAGTTGTAAAATGCCAAAATGGAGCTTGTGGTTTCTCTGCTTATAGACTTTGTGTGTGTGTGTGTGTTTGTGTGTGTGTGTGTGTCTGTCTGTCTGTCTGTGTGTGTTTCAAGGACTCTTCCCTGAAAGCTGTGCAGATGTTGTGGGTCAACCTCATCATGGACACCTTTGCTGCACTCGCTTTCGCCACCGAGCAGCCAACCGAGGAGCTTCTGCTCAGGAAACTGTACGTAAGGCGCTCATTTCCCGCACCATGTTGAAGAACATCCTTGGACACGCCGTTTACCAGCTAGCTGTAATCTTCACCTTGCTTTTCTGTGATCAGCAAACACAACCACAGCTACATTATCAAACGCAGGCTCACGTAAAAATTCCTTAAAAAACATTAAACTGTATAGAAAACATCAAAATATCCTAATTACAAGGCACTTACTTACTAATCGTAAATGCATTTATTTATTTTTTTTAAATGACTGGAATTTTGTATTTAAAAACATTAAGACTGAGTTAACACATATTTTTCTATTGATAAATACATTTGACAGGGACAATGCATATTAATGAACATTGCTGGAAATATGTCAGAATTAGCCAAAAGGCTAGTTTTTAAATGTAGTCTCTAAGCACTGGTGCTTTGACCTTCCCTTTCACAGGTGAGAAGCTGTTTGATATTGACAGTGCCAGGGACGTCCCCCTCCACTCCCTGTCCTTTGAGCACTACACCATGGTGTTCAACGTGTTTGTTCTGATGCTGATCGAACAAGATCAACGCCCGCAAGATTCATGGCGAGAGGAATGTGTTTGAGAGCATCTACAACCTCATCTTCTGCTGCATCCTCCTGGGAACCGTTTTCATACAGGTAACCTGTGAGGCGCAAGGCAATCACATCTGGTCAGGGTCACAGTGTAAAGTTACCATAGACTGTAAAATTGAATGTATATGGACCACTGTGCCATAACCTAATTGTTAAAGCACTTCTGCATAAAGCTCAACGGTGTAATTTAGGAAAATACCATTCATTTTCTTTATATGAATTGATAATACAATCATAATGTCAAAACCATTAAGAGTAGCCTTGCTACGATCTACGAGATTGTTAAACGATGATATATGCTCCTATGGAAGCCAACAGCCACAATCCCTTATTGGTGGAGCTTGTTGTTACCATAGAAATGTTTATTTCACCCGTGAACTGCTAGCGAGCTGCTACCACTGTGACTGTTTATGTACATATACAGTCTTATAGCTTTGCCTTTTTCCTTAATCAAAATGTATGACAATGACAAAAGTTTTTATGGTCATCTCTTAGCTGATTGGATTAGTTCCAAGCTTAACAATTTTATAAAAGCAATTTCTGAAACGTCAATGGAGCATTTGAGTAAGGACCAGAGCAGTTCAAAAAGAGGGCGGTCACTGTTGAGTTCTTCTGGCTTCATATTTCTTTTCTATTACTATATCCATCTTTGTTGAAGATTTCCTGTATGATGTCACATCTCTTTCCTCCTGTAGATCATCATTCAGTTTGGTGATAAACCATTCAGCTTTGTTGGTCTGCCCATCAATCAGTGGCTGTGGTGTATCTTCATGGATTTTGGCAGCCCCCTGTGGGGACAGGTGAGACATCATTTTAATAGTAAATGAGGCGAGATAGGGATGACCTGCAGTTTCTAGCCAAACTGGGGGCGTTGTGGTCAGGATCTTTAAAAGCACATTTACTACCAAGCTGCAATTAAACAATATAATTTAGCATGAATGCTGAATAAGGAGTAGAACTTTATAGGCTGTTTATGCAGTAGTGACTTTTAACTTGCCCCCTACATCTTTCTTCATTGCTCCTGTCATGCCCACAACAGGGCGCTGGTAGGAAATAAAGATCTGTAAATGAAACTTCGCCAGAGGTTCCACATGTAAAGCCTTCCAACAGCTTGATGGGCAATAAAGTCCGTTCATACCAAAAATGATAACTACAACGATAACTTTCATGACATGACTATCCACAAGGCACAACGATAACGTTCTGTAAATGTTGGCTTCAAGCATGCACTACCCACTCCAGATGATAACTATATATAATCCATTGCAACTTCTGCTGTATCAGTGTAAGATTTAATAAATATCTGTAGTAATTTTCTACCTATTTGTGGATCCAGGTAACTTTTATGAACCGAAAAGGCAACAGCGGCGCACAGAGCTCCAGAGAGCGTCGACGATGGTCATGGGCAATTCTAAGCGCCAGACGGAGCCACGGTACTGCTACAAAATAGCCTTGGGAAGGAACTTGTTTTGTTGGAACATGTGTTTGTCAAAAGTAGTTTTAGTCGTCAACAGAAAGCTGCCTGGATTTACCCTGCAGAGCAGTTAACCATCATCCTCAGAAATTCACCAGAGGTTAGAACACCAACACAGAGAAAGAGGAAGGGGACGGGCATTTGGCTAAAAGTTTTCAGCTGCAATGGAGCAATCCCGGAAGTGGAACATTGTGGATATAGACTACCGGCAGTGTGATAATAAAATCCAAAACACAAGATTCACTCTCAGTGATTTCTGTGACATTAGTACTTAAAAGTATTTCTAATGTCACGCCATGCCACTGACTACCTTTGTGGAACCAGTCTCTTTGCACTCTCATGTTGTACATTTAGTATTCAATTAAAAGGCTAAGAGGTCCAGTTAGAGAAGGTTTTTTCTCAAGCAAAGGTCCGCAACATCACAATGACTAACTTGCGTTATCATTCAATAACACAGCCTAATAGTTGAATAAAAACATGTAAGTATTCTAGTCAACAAACTACTGTCAAAATAAAAGTACATTTCAATAATATTTATTGTCAGTTTGTATATTAAACTGTAGGGATCATAAATAAAAAAACTGAAAATGTCCATCTTAAAATAAAGAGTTACATGTAAAAAATATAAACAAAACGTATAGTTTGAGTTTCCCTTTTAGTTTTTAGGTATCTCCCTTTCACATCTTAAGTTTTAACACATTTTAAAATCTCAACAGCTTTAACACCTCATTTTCTCTTTCGTACTCTTTTATATCCCACCGCCCTACTTTTTCTTCCTAAGTGAGAGAAGTGAGCCATTGATTGTCCTGCCAGGATTTTAAATCTTGGCTAGAAAGGTGTCAGGGCCATTGTCATGCACATGTGTAGTTGCTCATTGGTGAGCCTGGATCAATATTTGCTTTTAATAATGTTCATTGTGGAGAAAGCTGCCTCACAGTTGTATGTGGAGCTAAACATGGTAAAGATGTACACGGCTACTTTCCTCAGACCTGGGAAAGCGGTCTTTGAGACCATTTGAAGCCAGAAAGTGGCAGGATCAGTTTTTCTAAATGCTTTTTCAAGGTCACATCTGCTTGGAGATCGACCATCGACCAGCAGTTGCCCACTTGAAGAGCTGTGTGACTTCCTTTGAGAACCCCCTGACATCTGTGATGAGGAATTGGTTCTGAATAAGCAGGGTGAGCTGCTGTCTGAAGCTAAAGCTGTCAAAACGTTTGCTGAAGTTTACTGTCAGCCTGCCAACAAAGTCAACAAAAGAAGACCCATCTCTCTCACCCTGAACCTGTTGGGAAGTGTGCACAGTGTTCCTGCGGGTCTTCCCTAAACATTGCAAGTTTCCTCTGAAAAGAGCGGACAGATGTCATCTGGTCACAAACTGAATTGTCCTTTCCCTGTAGCTCTAAATTCAGTTCATTCAGGTGTGAAGTGATATCAACCAAAAATGCAACAATATCCATCTTCTTGACATTCTTCAAAAAGAGAGAAATTTTTGTTGCATTCTTGCTGTTCAGCTGTGCCAAGAAAGCTGCGATGTCCCCTTTGATGGACCAAAAGCGCTACAACACCCTACCTTTGCTGAGCAATCTTACATTGTTGTGTAACAGAAGGTCATCAACATTTGCATTAACTTCTCTGAGGAATTCCCTGTGCATGTTATGCTGATGGGAAGAGGCTGCTTTGAGAAAGTTAACCATTCTCATCATTAAGTTCATCACCTCAGCATACTCGGCTGACAAGCTGGAGCACAGGACCGATTGATGAATTATGCAATGGTAATAGATGAACTGAGGATTGTCCTCTTTCATTCTTGCCACAGCTCTTCTTTCTCTCCCTACCATGGCAGGGGCTCTATCTGTGGTTATTGAAAACACTCGATTCACCTCTATTGCCCTCTTTGTTAACATCTCCTTTTATGGCCAGGTAGATGTCCTCTCCTCTTGTACTGGTCTGAAGGGGTGTGACACCTAACGGAGCTTCTCAGAACTCCTCCTTGTCCCTTACAAAAACTAACAGCGGAGCATTGTCAGACACATTAGAGGACTTATATACAGCTCTGCATGGTTTCTTGTGAATTGCTTCATCCAACTGAGCTAGCACATCCTGGGTTAATATTAGTTTTCTTTGTGGCTGATGATGCTGACATACTAGGTATTTGCTTGATTTTTTTCACACAAGTCTTTTTGTTTTCCCTCTAGCAAGGTTTTCATGTTTGGTAAAAAATTATCAAGACTAAAATGTGGTGGTCTGTAAACAGCTGCAACCACTGCACTCACTGGAGCCGTAATTTTAACTCGATCAGTCACATTTTGCATGTTCCTTCGAGCCTCTGCATGGATGTGGCTTTTACAGTACATTGCAACTTTACCTCCATCTTTGGCCATGTCGGGATAGTTGGTGTAGGAGACATGTCTGCTGCATGTAAACATTTTGTATCCCTCCAATTGGAATTTTGTTGAGGGAAAGGTTCCGGACAAATGTGTTTCTGTAATGCACAACACATCGGCAAGTCCTAGTTAATGGTGGCACTTCATGTCCTGAATGTGAGATGGAAGTCCTTTTAATGTTGTGGTGAATTATTGACAATGAGGCCAGTTTGTTCTGCTGACTGCGCATGTTGCAACAAGGGTCTTGCGCTCTGGAATGATGCCTGTGTCATATTCCCAAGTACAGCTGTAATTACAGGATCAGCATAGATTTTTTTTCCATCATAATCAGTGATGTACAGTCCTTGAAGTGAGGTTGTCCTACTGATGGCAACGTAGGATATTCCAGACTCAAGCACACGCTTCAAACACACCACTGCCGACTGCATTGTCATGCCTTGCACTTTGTGAGCTGTGCATGCAAATGCCAACTTTGTTGGAAACTGCCTTCAAACCACTCCTTTCTTTCACAGTCTTTCCTCACTTTTCTCTATGTATACCAAGTTATCTGATGCCAGTTGTATCTTAAGGCGGAACTTCTGTCCTGCAGTTTTACTGTCCAACTGAAGTCCAATCAGCCTTACTGTTGATTGTCTACTTTGCTTGTCTGTCACTATGTTGGCAATTGTTCCAAATGTCCCATTAACAATTCCGTCTTCCACATCCAGGTTCCTTATCACCATAACCCAAACACCGTGTCGGATGGTTTCAGGAAAATCTCTTTTTGTGCGTTTGATGGATCTTTGCTGCATCATTTCCATTGTGGTGGGGTCTTTTGTAAAGACCTCTGCCTTGATGCTTACAAAGCAAGAATAGAGGGCAGCCATGGTTGCAGTATTGTGCGCATCAACCTCTTTGTTGGTTGCAAAGATATGTAGGACATCAGCTGGACGTCAGTGATGGCCTGGTTGAGCAAAGCTCTGTCACTGACGCAGAGTGCATCTGTCTTTTGCTTTGCCCTCATCCTGTTTAGGAGTTTCTATTGCATGATCTGTGTCAGGTTGACCATTTCAAAGTTGTCTTTCCAAAGGTTGAGCCCATCCTCCTTGTACACACAGAGTGGTTTTGCTCTACCAAGCGAGGGCAGTTGATAGAAATCGCCTACTGCTAGGACGGACATTACTCCAAGAGGTTTCCTATTGCCTTTTCTCTGCTGCAATCTCCAGTGGACATAGGCAAAAAACTCCTTAGAAACTATTAATTTTTCATCTATTATGAGACTTTCTGCATTTGATATTGTTGCACTTCATCCAATGCATTTCCAAGTCCTTGATATGGTAGTTTCAAACTTCTTGGCCGTTTAAGCATGGAGTGCAATGGAATGCATGGAAAATCAGGTACATTGTCTTGCTCATTCTCATCATTGTGATTCATGCTTCAGCCTTGGGTGCAAAAGAGCTCCACGCATTAATTATTGGCCCTTGCTCTTGGATCGTTTCCATTGCCTTCTCCATTCATTTCCCATGTCATTCATAGCATTTCTTTACTATCTTAACAATGTCCTTGGTATTTTTGTAGAACTTCTCATATGTTTGGTATTTGTTTTTCAGGTAATCATTAGATCTGTGTGCAAAATACAGTTTTAGCACTGGCCATAATACTTTTGTGGCTCTTTCTTTCCTGAGAAGCGGGGAACTCTGATGATGACAGGTTTTCCAACTGTTCTTTTTTGAACGAGTCCTTTGTCATTCAGAAGGGGAATGGCATTTTTGCTTTTAGTTTGCTGTCCATGCAGAGTCCTGTACTGTAAAGCAAACTCAGCCAAACACGTACCTGTGCATATTTCTTAGGTAATCCTGACATCCACACTTCTTCTGTGTCTGGTGCCATGTATTTTAACCTGCTCACGCGGAGACTCATCTTCAGTGCATCATCATCATCAGTCTGTATAAAAATCACATTGCGCAAACACTTTTTCAGAGTCCGTGCTACAGACTCTTGAGCGCTGACCTGTCTGTGTTTAGAATAGTGTTTAGTGTTTAGAGTGCATTATTTGTTTTCATCTCATCATGTTGATTCACATCTGTCTTCCTCACATCGCGAATGACGTCGTTCAGGAACTCATTCATCTCATGTTCTGTCTTTGACACATATGACATCATGTACATGATGCAGCTGAATTCATCAAGTACCTATTGAATGTCCATGTTAGGATTCCATGATTTCAGCAAATATGCATTGTATCCATTGACCCAACAGTCCTTTGGATCACGCTTCATCATAACCACATTAGTACTGTATAGATCAGTGATGTCAAGCATTTTTCCTGCAGCTCCGACTTTTTGACTTTCCTCACTGTTGCTTTGCTTTTTGTCATCATTTCCACTGTTTCTTTGATTTTTATCATTGTTATCATCACAAGCATCAGCTTCTGGTTGGGTGATGGTGGTTCTGTCCACGGGTAGTTTAGGGAACCCAAATCCGCACAGCACAGTGCCTTTCTTGCATGATTTTTGAATTAATTTGACTGTGAATTTGCTGTGAATCCAACACAATTTTGTGGAGCTCAGGGTCTGGACTTGGATCAGGCATCTGGCATGTAATGTATTTTTCAACAAACTTGCACAGATCTTCGTCATCATCTTCTCCAAAATCAGGGGAATCTTTGACCCAAACCATTAAATGAATATGTGAGCTACCTCTGGCTTGAAATTCCACTCTATAGAAGTAGTCCTCCATTTATCCGATGGGATGACAGGATCAGATTTTTCATTAGCGCATCAACTCTTTTCTCAAACATCCGCATTACAGTGACAGGATTGCTTCGTAGAATGTCACATTTTGCATTCCAGTCGAGCTCAGAAAACTCAACTTGTTCCCCTTATTGAGCTTTTAATGCCTCTATGAGCTCAGGCCATCTCATTTCAGTAGCAGAACATGTCAAAAAGAAGGTAAGCTTTCCCAACTGTCTGACCATAGGATTGAGGTCTTTAAGGGTGTTGTCCCAATAGGCTGGAGTGCCTCTCAAAGGTTGTGTGAAGCGTGTTGCATCTTGGTTTTTCCACATATTCTTTATTTTGAAGCATTCTGCGGGAAATTTTCCGTCCATCTCTGGTGGTCGGTTTACCTTTTTTGCAGTTGGATTGACATGTTGTTTGTAGCCAAGTGAGTTTCTGTCACAAATTGGAAGAAGAATAGGTAACTCTGGTCATTTTCAAAACGGGTATCTACAGATTGCATTGAAGAACATGCTTGGGGACAGTTTCATTTGTCTGACCTCATCTAATGTGTTCTCTCTCTGGAAACTGCACTGGGAAGGCCATTGTTTTTAGCTTTGGCCAACTGGTTTGTTTCCTTGGGCCGGTGCAATGCTGAATATTCCGTTACCGTTTGAAAGAAGTTCTTCTGCATGCAAGTGTCCAGGGCCAGACCCGGTCTCGTATCCTCTTTTTTGTTTTCTGGTTGTTTGGACTGGTCAGCTTGTGCAGTAATTGCTTCTTGGTCGTCTTGTTGTGTCCCCTCTGCATCACTTTGCTGATCATCTGGAAGACCGTTGAATGTAGCATTTTCATCAATAAATATGCATACATATACATACATCCTTGTATTCCGAATGCATTTCTTTGAGTTTGGTTAGTTCTGCTACACTGTAAATAATTTTCCTGTAAAATAACAGTAAAGAGCTGGCAGCAGGGACGCCAGCAGGTTACTGTTATTTTTACGGTATTCATCCGTAAAATGAATTTACGGTAGTTGTCTGTAAACCAGAAAAACTGTATGTTTCTGTATTTCTGTAATTTACAGTAGAGCTGGCAGCAAAGACGCAAGCAATATACCGTAATTTTACGTTTTCCATACTGTAAACTGACTTTACAGTAGTAGTCTGCAAACCAGAAATACTGTATATTTCTGTATTCACCCTGAAATGATTTCACAGTCTAAAACAGATAAAAAAACAATGCAAAATATTTCTGTGATTATTTTGAAATAACAATAATAAATATATTATTTATAAACAGTATATTTCCTTCATTGCAATTAAAATGAGTTGCAATGTACTTTATTATTCTGAGGACTTTGTACAATTGGTTAAAATGTGCATTATGGTGAGTATTGAGCAAAATAATCAATACAAACTTAAAAATCAAATATATTTATTTCAAAGAGCAGTGTCAATTTCAACATGAATACTGCTACTTTCAAAAAAGAAAAGAAAATAAACCCTGTTGGACAATGCTGAAAAGAGATTTCTAGTGGCAAACAAACAGTCTAGTAGTGTCTGCTTTAGACTATAATAAACTTAGAGTTAGATTAAAATGTCCTCAAAAGTCAACTTAAAAATGTACATACAGTATGTAACACATATGTAATGTAATACACTTTCATAATAACATTCTGAACATAAGCAGAATTGGCAACATTTGGAAAACAAACTTAAGAACATTTTGAAAAATGTGTATTAATCCATTTTGAAACTAGTACAGTAGAACATTTGGACAATATGCATCAATAATATGCATCACACACAGGGATGAAACTGAAAGGCAGGCACCTGTGCCACTGCAAGCTAGATTTGCAGGTTACTTCTTAAAATAGTCCGGTGAGGTAGGCTTGTGTTTTTACCTCATAAAATAGTCTGGTGAGGTAAGCTTGTGTTTTTACCTCATAAAATAGTCTGGTGAGGTAGGCTTGTGTTTTTACCTCTTAAATAGTCCTTTGAGGTAGGATGGTGTTTTTACATCTCCCTTCTCGTGGATCCAGGAGAGATGACTATCATTTTGGTAGCCGCTGTTCCACTCTGCAGCATTATTCCAGTGTTGCCACTGTCAAGCAACAACAAACGAGCTTAATCATAATAATAAATAAACTGTACAATCAGGCATGTACAGTATACAAGCTTATGCTTATAAAGTTAATAATACCAGTTCTCTTGTGGCTTAATGTGGCAATGCCAGACTGTCAAAACAAAGAGAGCGAGATTAAAGAGCTCACCGATCTAAATGAAGTTCCATTCAAAGTCAAGGAGATTTTTCAGTAGCATGGCGAAGTGTGTATTGACTGCAGAAGTCTTCTTCTGGATGATCACACCTTTATTCTTGGAGAGAACCTTGTCCCTCTTGGCATTTGTCTCTCTCTCTGGGTTTATACCAATGAAGCGCCTGAAATTCAAATTGTATAAGACCAGAGTGGGGTTGCAGCAACATACTGTTTTTTGTACAAATAAATTACATTTTTTGTCTTTCTTCACAAATAGAATGGACATGAATGACATATGTGTACGGTACTGATACCATTGCATGCAAAAATTACAAACACATTAATTTAATTGCATATATCCATATAATGATTACAAGGACTGAAGGGGTTTTACCTCTGAATGAATTCCAGAGTGCAGACTGCTTCATCTTGATACTGAAGGTTGAATATGTAGTAGATTGCAAACACAGCAGCAAGTCCTCTTGCAAATGTTGGTGTGAAGCCCTCAGAGATTACACGGCCCTCAAAGCTGATCATCCAACCTCTAATTGTGACTTGCCCTGTTGCACCTGAAACTTCAAGTCATAGCAAGATGGGAATACATGTTACCTTGTGTAAACTTTTGTAAACTCAAGATGAATGACTGATATGATATATAATGTGTCTGTCAATGAATCTAAATGAAATGTATACCAGGCAGTATCAGGCAAAGACTTGCAGGAAGATTGAGAGTGGTCTCAACATCAGCTGCAGTAGCTGACACATGTAGGCAACAAATACATTAAGCTTATCATAATAAGATTTTTACGAAAACAATTATAAAAGTTTTTAAAATTGGTAAACACTAGCTGAGAGTAACCTAGAGAAGTTCTTTTTCATGCCAAACATGCCTTAGTGTTGATTTAGGCTACGGCTGCTGGCTGCTTTTTAGTGACACCGTATCAGGCTTCACGCAG
Source organism: Etheostoma cragini (assembly GCF_013103735.1). Taxonomy (NCBI): domain Eukaryota; kingdom Metazoa; phylum Chordata; class Actinopteri; order Perciformes; family Percidae; genus Etheostoma; species Etheostoma cragini. The sequence continues at coordinate 26,236,292 of NC_048417.1, read as the reverse complement.
AAATGTTTATCCTTTACCGCGTTGCATTGTTAATTAACAGACATAAAAAGGCACAGATGATGCAAAACGGTTTGACAAATAGCCCATAGCCTAGGCTACGCTAAA
>NC_048417.1:26234704-26236087 GCF_013103735.1 Etheostoma cragini | reverse complement strand
TACTAAACTGTTTAACATGAAAACAGTATTTTAGTGTTGAAAATTGGCTGTAAATTTACAGCAATTGCTTACAGTGTAGCACATTGGTCATGTTCACTTTGTAGAAGTGCTGACTTCCTTTCTACTTGATGCGTCTTTAAGTTTCACCAGCATCAGCTGGGCTTTGCTGCTGGGTCTTGGCAGGCAGTTCACTGTTGATGCTACCTCTGATAGTACACACACACAACAGCACCGTGTACTGCTCTTTGCTGTCCTTTGGGCAATGCAACTATTTTGGCAAATGGTAGGATTTTGGCAATCAGCTGTCTTTCAAGCACATTCAATTCAACCAATTCTGGTGGGATTGCTGCCAACTCCAATTTATTTGCAACTGCAATAAATGGCATGCTTCCATTGTTCAAGTGGTTGTCACAATTGTAGCAGATCCACTCCTGCGTCCTCTCCTGTGGAATGGTACATGTAGCTGAGCAATGACTCTCACAAACATTACCATATTTCCCTGTTAAGCAAGGAACTACAGTATGACTGATTTTCACAAATCTTGACCCGTTGCAACGCTTGACTCTATTGGGAAACAGAGTCCTGTGACACACTGTACAGACATAGGTGGGTCCATGGCGAATTCTCTCAGAATGCAGATATGGCAGCTTGCATCACACTGTTGATCACTGACTGGAGTTGTGGAGTTTGCTGACTGTGATATACAATCTTTCTGTATTTCCTTTTTTATTCTGCACACTGCAGTGCACACTGCAGCTTGTGATTAATGTCAAGTGTATCCTTTGTAGCTAATTTGTCTCTTTTGTGCTGGGTACAGCGCCGTATATGATGCAGCCTGAATGCTGGGTCAATTTGGTACTGCCGGTACTGTGGTACTGCCGGTTACATTCTGAACAGCTGGCATATTTCTTTTTTTCCTTATGTTTTTTCTAATGCTTTTCAGTCTTGTGGATATGGCTTTGTCTTTAGGTGGTACCCTTGCTTTTCTTTTTTTCCCCTGTTTATTTAGCTTGAAGACATTTTTTACAGTGTTTGCTCATTCATCCTCCCCATGATTCCTTTTTGGATTTTTGTGTTCTGTGTCTGCATTGTGACTGAAAGTCAGCATAACTGCTTTTCGATCAGGGTGGGGCAAGCCTGCGGCACTTCTTGGGTGAGAATCAAAGACTCCATACCGCCCTGATCTGTTGCGGAAAACAGCAAGGACCTCTGAACTCACAAGGATTAAAGCATGGCTGACATTTTTTTTAAAGACACTGAAGTTGTTCCAAAAGAGTTAACCATCCAATAGGGCCATCTTCTAGCTCAGGGGTTCTCAACCTTTTGCAAGCTGGGCCCCCCCAAAGCTGGTTCATTGCAGTTGGGGCCCTAGTGCCCTACGCC
>NC_048417.1:26229336-26234604 GCF_013103735.1 Etheostoma cragini | reverse complement strand
TGTACTCGCGCCCCCCCGGGAGAGAGTCCGCGCCCCCCCGGGGGGGCGCGCCCCACCGGTTGAGAACCACTGCTCTAGCTGATGTATGTATCCACACCTCACAGGAGGCAAGTGCACGTTGTACAGATTTGTGTCTGTTAAAACCTGGTTTGGCATTTCCTCTTTTGTCAGGGGATTGCCAGAGAAGCTTTTGTCCAACTGAAGCTGGGTTTTGGTACCAGCATAGAGTGAATGCAAGAAGGTTGTGTTAAACTGTGATCTCTCGTTGTGGTAGGCCAGAAATGTGCGAGCCATACAGGAGCACTGATGATTTCTTGAGAAGCTGTTGCATCTCAAATCATTCTGGTTGGGAGTTGCCGTGACAGTCTCAATACTTGTGCTGATGTGTGACTCTTCATGTGCCAGGTTGGGATGCTGATTTGCTAAAAAGAAAAAACTTTATTATTATTGCTATCATTGATAGATTTCATTAATTCAGTTTTAGTTCTTACATAAATAAAAAGGAAAAATTCTTCAACAAATAGCTCACTCTCTGTGCCACTATTTTAAATTTGAAGACAGTTAACGGTAAACAGGGGCTGTCAAATATTTTTCATAAATTGATTTGTCAGAGAGACAAGTTGTAACAATTCTTTTTACTATTATTGCTGTTTATTTATTGAGATTTTATACAATAGCATGTCAAAATCTTTCATATTGTAGCTTGTCTGTGTGTGTTTGTGTGTATGTGTAAATAATCAGTACTTTAAGCATCCTAAACCCACCAGACTCCATGTAAATAATCAATACTTTAAGCACCCTAATATACTTATTAATTTAAAATAATAATTTGATTTGTCAGATATTTTTTTTCCAAAAAGTTATTTAGTCATGACAATGACTTTTTAAATGGAGAACACATACAGTAGGTACCGGTCTATTATTTGTGTCAAATAATAAGCTTTTATATTGTTTATGTACCTGTTTGTTGAAACCCAGTGGGCTGATCTGGACTGGATCTGCCAAGTCGAGCCTTGTCCAGTGCACTTTTTGGGCCTGCGACTTCTTCCCCCTTCTCGGCATCTTGCAAAAAAAGAAAGGACAAAATACAAATATTATAAAGACTATAGTTTGTAAATCTTTATTAACATTTATTATGAATACTGCTCTTGAAAGGAGTTTTTTTGTAACTTACGGTGAAGATGTAAACCTGTGATGTGGAAAAAGATTCCCAAACAAAGACCAATTTACCAGATATACAGCAATATGAAATTCAAAAAATTACAATAGCAAAAACTAATGCAAAAATAACTTTCGATAACTAGTCTAACCTTTACTAGTTAAACTATATAAATTATTAAATTTAACCGTCTCTAATACTGTCCTCTGAACCTAAATAACGAAGGCTGTCTTAACAAAGCTGGACACAGGGAATCTACAAAAAACGAAAGTAAAATGAATTGCGCCTTAATTAATTGTATTGATGATTATTGATGACATACATACAATCTGACACACTTACTGAGATGCCACACTGCAAAAATATATACACTGTATAGTGTCTTGAGATAACTCTTGTTATGAATTGATACTATAAATAAAATTGAATTGAATTGAAGAACTGTGCTCCTATTTCAAGTTTGACCCTGCGAAATGAATCAATTTCAAATTATAATAAAACACCTTGTGTTTAAAAAAAAAAAAGTTTACAACCAGACGGGAAAAAGCAGAAACCCGTGATTTATTTTGGGCCAAAACATGTTTCTTTTGACAATGTCTTACCTGAGAAGGTGACGTGATGGAGAAAATATAAAGAACTGGGTTGTGAAGGTGTATGAATTGTTTGTCTAGAACAGAAAGAACCAGAACTAGGTAACAGCTTAACACAATGTACTGTATCAGAAACATTGATTCATGTATTATGTTGTCTTTAACAGTCTATAATCATGTAAAATGTAGGCAGCACTTCAAGGAAGCATTTTAACAAGTAGTTAAGCTATAATATGTAATCAAATGTGCTTGTTTAGAAAAAATTAATGTATTACCAATGCCATAATCTAATCCTTCCACACATGAAGGTTAATGCAAAAATAAAATGGAATTGTATAATAAAAATCTTGTAGAAACAGTTTAAATTGTATTGGAAAGATGAGCATTACTCACAGGTAAAGAACTGCTCAACATGCTCACATGTCACATGACAACATACATAAAAATACACTACACACACCAAAGAAGGCACCGTGCGCCTTTTTCCCAATCCTTCCTTACAATCCAATGTTTCACTCCAACAAGTCGAATTTTCATAGTTTTGGGATTAGGGGAAGTGTAAAGGCAGGAAATATAGGTTTAGTTAATATTAAACATAATCCAACAGTCCTGTCTTCAGCTATTCCACCCTGGTTGTGATGCCATTAGTAGATTTAAATATTGAACTTAAATTGAAAAAGAAGTATGAGCGGAGATTTGCTGGGAATATAGTGCAGCATCATTAAGCAGCACTTAGCAGATAAGTTGTTGAAATGTACACATGGTTCAAAAGAGCCTTAGACTGGACGTACTGGAGCTGCAGTTTCATTCCACAATGTAAGATATTAAGAAGAGAGACACATGTCCTCTACCACTTCATACAGTTGAGCTTCTAGCTTTTCTAGTAGCATTGAAATGGTTGGAAGAAAACAACAAATGCAACGCACTAATTGCTTCAAAAGGTTTGGCAGCATTTACAAGCATCAAAGCAGTAAAATCATGTAGATAAGATCAAATTTTTGAAATGCATAATTTCTCATATGGATTGTACAATAACGTGATGGTTTGTTTTGTCCGGGTTCCTGACCATCTCAAACACTGCTGATCTCTGGAGTGCTTCACCAAAACAGCCTCTAGAATTTACAGAGAATGGTGGAAACACTAAAACCTATCCAGTGAGCAGCAGTGCTGTTGGTGAGAACATCTTGTTAATGAGAGACGTCAGGAGAAGACTGGTTTAAGCTTACAAAAAAGGTGACAGCCAGACGTTAACTCAAGAGCAGCATGTGGAACCATGAAGAAGATGGGCGTCAACAGAAGACCACAGTGGGTGCCACTCCTGTCAGCTCTGAACAGGAACCTAAAGGTAGAAGATTGAAAAAAATAACATCTTTCAATTTCTATTACCACATGTAGATGTCACAAGCAGAATTTGGTAAAAATAACATGACTCCATGAACACACTTTGTCCAGGCTGCTGGTGTAAAGTGTGGATTATTGTCTTGGCACACATTCGACCCATTATTGAATTCATTGTATAGTATCAAATCATAACAAAGTTATCTCGAGACACTTTACACATAGAACAGGTGCAGACCACACTCTAATTTACAAAGCCCCAACAATTCTAGTAATTCCCCCCAGAGCAAGCATTTAGTGCGACAGTGGCGCATAGACCCTATGCATCCATGTATGGTCATATATGGGTGATTCTTTACTTAGCTTGACCCTGGTTGAAGTAATAAAAACTAAAAAACATTTCTTCATTTTGGTTTTTGTCAAACTTACTTCATACTAAGGGAAATTTGTAAAAAATGTATCATAGCTCAATCTTTCGTTTTAATCATATATGATTCCTTTTTTGAATGGTTTTTTACTGTTTTCCCTCTGTCTCTAAGCCAGACTTTCTATCTTCAACCTTGCTTAATTCTAAATTAAATTTTTAAATAATGTAGATTTCAAGCTCTGGATCAGCATTTACAGTGGGGTTTGAAAGTTTGGGCACCCCAGGTAAAAATGTGTATTAATGTGCATACAGAACCCAAGAAAAAATTGAAAAACTCCAAAAAGCATCAAATGAGAGATTATTTTGAAAGTGTAAATGATGGAAATAAAAATCTAACTTTTTGTGACATATTATAAGAATGTCTAATCTGTCATTATTTTTCCCTTTTGGAGATTTTTTTTTCATCTTTACTTGGCTTTTTTATGCACATTAATACAAATGTTCACCTGGGGTGCCCAAACTTTCAAACCCCACTGTAGGCATATAGCATATAAGCATGTACATTTTTGATTTTGCCTATTTCATCCGTTATTAAACATTATATTCAACTGGTTATATTAAGATAATGACAGAATGTGTTTGCTCTAGTTTTTACTAGTTTGCTCTAGTTCAGGTTATAGAAAGCAGTGAAGAAAGGATTTGCTCATTTTTAACCCAAATTCCTGTTTTTCGTTTCTTGGATTGTTTTCTATTTAAAAATGTTGGTGATATGTTGGATGTTGCCTATGTCATTTCCGCCGCACACTGTCTCTTCCACCACATCATGTAATTTCCACCACAACATATATTTTAAAGTTAAACATAAAAAACACAATAAAACCAACTATATTCAGTGATGTTGATAACTGTGCAGTTAGGGGTAAGATATGTGTATACACTTTGAGAGATACATGATTTTGAGCTATGATAAGTTAATGAAAATGTTCCAGTGATACAGTTTCAGGGGATTTTGGCGTAAACATTGTAAAATCTTTACAGTTCTGAAAAATGAATAAATTACAAATTTGAACAGAGATGTGTGTGCTTTTTAATCAAATATATATTTTAACAGAAGATATTTAATCATTTTCTCTTAAAAACATGTTTTGTTATATGATGGAAAAGACAATTTTTTGGAACTGTCAGATAAAAATGGCAAAACAACATATATTACTCAATTTAAATCACCAGCCAACTTCATGGAAGGTTTTTAGACAGATTGAGAAACTAACTGATACACAAAACTGTTTGTAGAAATGTTTTTATTTTCTGAAACTTTCTACCTCAAAGAGTACCATTCTACCATATGGCTGTACACTGAAATGAAAGCAACAACAATATTTTAACACCATTTATATATTATTAATATTATTATTGGTGTGTAATATAGGTCATGTTTCCTTTAAGGGGCGTTTCAGGAAGTTACCAAAAAACAAGGAACTTCCCAGGCTGTCGTCAATTCCAAGTTTCGGAGAAGTGTCGTCTTATTGCTGTTCAACAACAATAGGTTAATAAGTTGTAATAATAAGTTAAACTGCTATGGTGACAAATGTGTTCGGGGACGCTGTGAAATGACGCTGTTAAGATGCCTTTCAGTGTCCTGTTCATGCTAGTCTTCGTCCAAGGTAATAAGTAAGCCTCACGTTTTCTCTTTTGGCTAACCTAAGGAACTTACTTCTCGGTGCTAGTTGTGAGGCAACATCCTGTGTGTGTGTGTGTGTGTGTGTGTGTGTGTGTGTGTGTGTGTGTGTGTGTGTGTGTGTGTGTGTGTGTGT
>NC_048417.1:26191383-26229232 GCF_013103735.1 Etheostoma cragini | reverse complement strand
GTCTGTCTGTCTGTCTGTCTGTCTGTCTGTCTGTCTGTCTGTCTGTCTGTCTGTCTGTCTGTCTGTCTGTCTGTGTGGCTGTCTGTGAGAAATGAAAGTCCTAATTTCTCCCAAGCTAACGCTCGATAAAAACCATAGACTGTAACTAAAACTAGCTAAACACCCGCACTTAATGTTAGCTGTTAACGTTACCATTAGTCTTAGCCGTTCTTTATTACAATGGAAACAGCTGTTAAAGATAGCAGGCAGACTCCATTACAATTGTCATCGTTGATTCATAAAGGGCATTGTGAATCCATTAAACACCACTTAATTTTATTCAAATTTGAACTCTGAGTAAAACTATAATCTATATTAATTTGGAACATGCTTTATCACCAATAATGCTGCACACTTCATTATACATCTGAACACTTTGAATTGCAGTCAAATTGGTACCAAAGTATCCGAAATGTCATTCCTAACTGGCAGCCTACCAGAGATGGCAAAAGTACACACTTGCCCTACTCAAGTAGAAGATCATTGTGTTAAAATATACTCTGGTAATAGTAGAAGTACTGATTTAACCTCTTTACTTAATTAAAAGTAACAGAGTAGAGGCTTGGAAATTTACTTAAAGTATTAAAGTAAAAGTAGCCTTGGAATGACAAACCTAGTAGATTCAATTCGGTATTGATGACGCAAAAATAATAACAAACTCCAGTGAAATGATTTGAAACCTAATGAGGACTAGATTAGGACTGGATTTAAAGCTAATGCTGGTTTCCAACTTGGCCCCAGGTGTGTCTGTTAAACCACGGTTGGAGACAACTTCTCTCTGTTGATGCTTTATTACAATCAACTATCAGGATAAACATGGGCGTGGGTAGCTCTGCTATGGCTGTGTGTGACGTAATAAAAGAAATAAATAACATTGTAAAGGCTACCATACACAATACATATGAATCATATATGCATGTAAATAACAATAAACCCACTATTAATTACATTATCTTAATGAGCAAGGACGTTCAACAATCGCCATTATATTGAATCAACAGCCAGGTGTAACCTAACGGGTGAGGAACACAAACAAGCTAACCTTTAAATGTGCAAGAACTATAGACCAATACAACAGGCTTAAATGAACTGACAACGTGAGTTATACAACTTACAGTTCTCAAAAACGCTCACAATCTGAACTGATTATCCTCCAGATAGCAAGTTTCTTTTTCTTTTCTCTTTTTTCTCCGTGTGGAGTGCTCGCCCGCTCGCGGTGTGAGGCGCGTGTCGCGCTAATCTCCGACATGCACTCACAGTCACACCTGATAGACAACCTTTAGTACAAAACTAAAGTAAGGAGTCCATTTTGTAAAATGTAAGAAGTAGAAAGTACCGATATTCATGTTAAAATGTAAGGAGTAAAAGTAAAATGTTGTCAAAAAATAAATAGTAAAGTTAAAATATCCCAAAAATCTACTTGAGTACAGTAACAAAGTATTTGTATTTCGTTACTTTCAATCTCTGCAGCCTATTGTGCTCCTAGGAAAAAGAGATGGCTAATCTTTCCATTTGTAGTTTGACAAATCACACTTTTTTCCCCACGCTTTTTTTTTTCTTGTTGCGTCTCATACGGTCGTCTCATAACCGTAGTGATGATTAACAAGAAAATGTTTGATTTTTTTCTTATATTCCCCAAATACTATATAAAATATGCACGTGGTCTCTGTGACGTCCCTCGTAGGTTACTAAAGAGTCAAAATGAAGCTCAAAGTTGGGCGCTCCTTGTGGTGATCTCTCTTTCCATAGGATGATGAAGGCCCTACTCTTCCTCTTATTGGCTGAACCTGGTATCCCTACCCTAACCAGTCTCACTCCTCATGCCTGGACCTAACCAACCAACAAACAAAGGCATTAATTACTAGCCATTCAGAGGAAGAGTACGACAGGTAATGCCTTTGCCATCCTTGGAAACACAAATGGAAATGCTCGGGCCGTTGCCATCTTGGCAGTGTCTGACGTCACCTGGTCTATATCCACGACGTTCCATTTCCGGGATTGTTCAGGATCTGCTGGAAATTCCACCGGATGTCCCTCTTTTGACCGGATATCTGTTTACTTCCACTTCCTTTGAGTTGTAAACTCTGATGGATTTCTGAGGACTATGGTTTACTGCTCCTCAGATCTCTACAGGGTAAATCCAGACAGCTAGCTCGACTATCTGTCCAATCTGACTTTTCTGTTGCTCGACTAAAACTACTTTTGAACGTACACATTTCCACCAAAACAAGTTCCTTCCAGAGGCTATTTTGCAGCGGCACCGTTGCTCCGTCCGGACTGTTGTGGCTGTTTGGACTAGCCAGACCCTCATCCGCAGCGCTGTGGAGGAACGTCTGGCTATGCAAGATTACATATGCATTACTCCTTTCTTATCCAATGGACAGGGAGTACCCATTGTGGTAATCTTTTTTCTTTTGGATTGTTTTAATTTAATGTCACCGGAGGTCGCTGCTTGGTATTCAAGCATACAGTGTCAAAATAAAGCAATCATCTCATTTGCTTCTCTGTCCATGTCAATTCCCATCTCTCTCAGCACTGTCTGCGTCGCCACCAGCTCCGCCACAGAACATCCATGTTAGTAACTGGCTGCTGACATGGACTCCTTCCACCGAGGAGGGAGATCCCACCTACACTGTTCAGTACAGCAGGTGAGCTTGTATGCTATGGTGCCTGTTGCATTGTGGGATTCTACAACTTGCATTAGAAGAAAGACTTCCTTTGTGATTGTGAACATACATTTGGGTATATGGGGTGCCTATCAACCTGCAAAATGAAATAAGACAACCCAGACAATTTTTTGTGTGGATCTGAAACCATGGGAACAAGCTGTTCAGATTTGGCTCCCCTTCTTATGTCCCATGTAGGCTCATTAGAAAATACCATCCCCCATCTGAGTATCTCCCCCCACGACTTAAGAAGTACCTTTGCAAAGGTGCACCATATTTTCCCCGCAAGCCAATCAGAACAGCCTGGGGTTTTTTAAGGAAGGGCCCTAAAAAAACGGAATGTTTTCAACAGGTAAAAACAGGTTTTTCAGACAGACAGTATGAGGAAAGAAAAAAAAAAAACATTCAACACGAAATCATGTAAACAAGTTCTTGTATATCCCCAAAATACATTACTGAAGCTGAAAATAAGTATATTTCTCCTTTTGTTTTGTCTGGACATATGCCAGGCAATTATTAAATTATCTTTCCTTTCTGTAGCATTTTCATTTTTGCTTAGAGTGATTATTAATAAGTGGTAACACAGCTGACAATGTTGAATTTCCACACATTTTAATGCAAAAATTGTTATTTCCATCTGATTGTGGACTGATTGTTCCTTGTCCTCAGCTTTTCCAGCGGCGTGTGGACAAATGTACCATCCTGCGTGCATATGTCTTCAAATTCTTGTAATGTTACTTCCACCAAAGCTGAGGGTGAGCACGGCTGTGTTATGCTGCGTGTACAAGCAGAGAGGGGTGGGCGGACCTCGACATCAGTCAAAGCCTGTAGCAGACATGGTAAGAAAACCACAAGCTGCCATGGCAATAGGGCCGTGTGCATCAGTGCAATAACGCCGCCATCACTCTAGCCTTTCATAGTTTGTGCAGACCTTTACAATTACGTCAAGGTAAAATCAGAGTTAGGATGTGCCTTTCTATCATATAGTGAGATTCTAGGTGTTAACCAACCTAACCATGGTGTCAACCACATGGTGTATGAACCACACACTCTCTCTTCTGTATTCATTGTTTGTGTATTTCATATTCATGTTTAATATATTTATGCATGCACCAAAGGCAAAGTCCTTGAAAGTGTAAAAGAAATCCTTTTCAGATTCTGTGAAGTTTCAAAAGCTAACAAACCCATAGCAAGCTGTCATAACCTCAGTAAAAGTTAGAGTATCTTTACATGCACAATAATATTCCACTATTATGCTGTAAAGGCCAGTATTCCAAATTTGATAGGGGTCGTGTAAACAGCATATTCTGAATAAGGCCTTTTTGCAAATAGCATTTTCTGATTAAGATGTGCGGGATATGATGGTATAATTAGTATCAATAAGGGTTTTACTGCAGTTTGTGACAGTTAACAGCCTCAGTTTATTCACTTTCATTAGCCGCTTAGTCCAAATATTGTCTTTTTCAGAATAAGGACAAAAACATTATGTGTATGTAAACTATTTGTAAGTTGAGGTACACTACCGTTTGGGGTCACCTACAAATTTCCATACCACTCCATTATAGACAGAATACCAGCTGATCTTTGAAGCAATATCTATATTATCCGCAACCATTCAAGTTACATTCTGTTCACTAATCTGATATTATAATTTTTTTAAACTATCTGGGATAACATTGGAGAACCCTTTTGAAATGATGTAAGCACAAAATGTAATCTGAAAACTGCTGCCCTGGTTAAACAAAACAGTGCAACTGATCTCAGCTGGTATTCTCTCTATAGTGGAGTGCAATGGAAATTTCTAAGTGACCCCAAACCTTTGACCAGTAGTGTATATGAGGTTTATTTGTTTTGTTTGTTGGTCGAGGACAAAGGGCTTAGCTCTGTCCTGATTGTGTGAACACTCAGTATATGTGTTCTGCTCTTCCAGGTGACTCCTGTACCCCTGACTTCAGTCTGACACCCCGGTCTGGCTCCCTGACGGTTAATTTGAGTAGTAACCATAGTTTGGCTCTGGAATATGCAGCTCATGCAAAACACAGGGTTTACTATGGCAAGGAAGGCGAGCCCCTGCTGGTGAGAAACCCTCCCCTTTTCTCATTTCTCAGTTTGTACATCCTCTCCTCCTCTCCTTGCGTCCTAGTCCCTCCCACCTGAGATGTTTGCCCTAGTTAGCAAATTTCTGTGATGCTAAATATGGCTGTTGTTGTGTAAATATTTTATGTTAGGGAAGGAAAAAAAAATACATTCTGCTTGACATTTATAAAACTCCTGAGTGATTAATTAAAAAACAACAACAAAAGATTCAGGCAGAGACAGCAGAAAAATGGTTTGCAGGGCTAAAAATAAGCGATTACCATAAGCATTATAAAGGGCTAAATTAAGTGTTAATGCTTCTTATTTACAGTCAGTTAGAGTCAGTAAAGCCAGGTAAAACATTTAGTTAACCTAGTTCAACTCCAGCAAAAGATACAGTGTTATTTTATGGTTTTAACTGTGACTTCTACACAGTGTTGTGTACATGTTAAAAGACATGTTAACAGTCAAGCATGACGTGGCGCACAAACGTGTAGTCACACAACATAGAAATGCGTTGAATAGGTCGGCTCCATCCAGCGATACCTGATTCAGCTGCTGAGTCAGTATCGGCCCAACATCAGCATGTGATTAGTGCATCCTCAGTCATAGCTCCTCCTGGAAACCTTCTCTGGCTTCTTCGACTCAAACTGGAGGATAGAGCAGAGCCAGAAAAGTTCAGGAGGCACATAATAGAGAAATGAGACGAGCCCTTTGTTACTTTAACAAAAGTACACATGCTGTTTCTTCCTGTTGAACGTGTACTGTAAGTGATCCAACACTATGTTAGGACTGTTCATTTTGGAATTGTGTTACCCAGCAGCATTGTCAAGTCATGGTTGTGACAGCCTCCTAGCTCACTGAACAAAAAGCTAAATCTCTTCTTCTTCCTTTCATTTGGCCAGCAAACAAAAAACCAAAATTTTTTCACCACCTCTGCTGGTGAAACCTCTGTTCAGTCCCCTCCTGCTCTCTGTAATCACCTATATTTATAATGGTTTAAAATTCAAGATCTTTTTTTTTTTACCATTTGTGCATAGACCAAACAGTCCAGGGACATTTGTGCAGGCTCTTCAAGTCAAGTAAAAAGAGTTTAGGGCAAAGAAAAGCGCACTAACTGAAATAGAAAAACATTATACAACGTAAATACATTAAAATAAAATAAGACAAAAACAGATACTTTACAAAAGAGGGCAAAAAATATAATAAATGATGAATACTGCAACTGGAGGGGAACTATGGGGGTATTTCATTCGTCATGAGAAATATATAGCACAGTAAGTGAGGATTTTTGCACATTTTATCACAGTGAATTGTTCAGGGTTAATGTTTTTGCCATCAGTCTGACTGTAGAAGGGGGAAAAATACTACCAAATTTACTTTCATTTTATAGTTTTGAAGTCGTCCTACAAACAAAAAATTGCAAATGGATGTCATCATCTGTATTAACTGATTAACTAAGAGGAAGTTGGTGATTTTTTTCTTATGGTCATCTTAATACAAGGTTCACGGAAAGGGTAGGTTTAGGCAACCTGTATCAGGAAAAAAAATAAAAACGATACCCAACCCTTATCTCAACTTATCCAAAAAGTATTTTCTGTACACACCCTTAGCAGGTTGATACAAGTTGTTTAGCACCAAGTACATTTCTTGGCTAGCTGCCTGCATGTCTGGTTTCATGGCAGAGTGGATCAAGAACAGCCTGTTCGAGTTTCAGGATACTTCCAGCTAACCAAGCTAATCAAATGCCAACGAAAACGCCTGTTTTCACTGTTCAGTATGCTGCAGTTTTACAAACAAGAAAGTGAACAACCTTAAGCATGACGGGCTTGTTTGCAGCATCTCAGTTCATCTCACCACACAAGCTAGTGGGAGTACACAACATACAACCTCCTTGTAAGCTACTGTACTTCAAAATAAAAGCACTTCCTGGGGCGGCCTCTATCTCCCCCAGTAAAAGCTCTTGTTGGCTGAGTCCTGCAGCGGCCCGGGTTCAAATCCAGCCTGCGGCCCGTTGCTGCGTGTCGTCCCCCATTGCTCTCCCCCTTTCACGTCTGTTCACTGTCTATCTTATAAAAGAAAAAAAAGAAAAAAGAATCTAAATTCTTTTTTTCAAATAAAAGCACTTCCAGTGATGGTTTGTGTAGTACTGAAAGACATACAGTACAATAGCTGTAAATGAAACACTGTAAGTAACGTTAATAGTAATTAACATTTCCTTTAGACTCTTTTAAACTAAACAACATGAATTGCTTGTTCAAGTGCTTTAAAGAAACATTTCACAACACCAGTATTTGTTAAGTAATAGGAGCTTTTGGCCTTCCAACTGTCATATCGCCCCAGACTACCACTGACACTGATTCTTTACCACCACCGCCACCCCCTCCCTCTCCCCCATATCCCTAGTCACTACACTTCCAGTAACTTTCATCCTTGACTTTACATCTGCCTGTTGAACATACTACTGTTTATATTCTTTGCAAATTTTCACTCAACGCCTTATTGTATGCAACATTTACATGTTTTTCTGTATTTATTATTTATTTTATATTAACATTTGAATATTTGTGTTTGTTTGTTTATGTATGCCCCTTTCACCAAGGCAAATTACACATAAGTGTACTTATTGTGGCAATAAAACCTTTTCTGATTCTAATATATCTTAATGTTCTGTAAACGCTGTTCCCTCTTCAACAGAAGTATAAAGATGCTGTGGCCTCCGTGACCATCTCTGAGCTGCAGGAGGGACAGCGGTACTGTGTACAGGTGCAGTACCTTTACTTTCGAAATCCCGTCGGACTGGCCACCTGTACCCAGTGTGAGCTCATCCCAGAATCAAGTAAGACCATGGTTGTTGTTTCTGCCACTAAGAAAGTTGAGCCATGTTGTAGACATTAAACAACCAAATAAGCTGTGTTTTATTTGTTTTGCCTTGACACAGTCCACAATATAGAACCATATACAATCTTGCCATACAGTGCAGGCAGTGTGTGGCGGTCCACTCTTAAAATCTTGAATATCAGACCTTCCTTAAAATCACCAGGAAGGAAAAGATTTTAGTTGTCAACTATTAAATTAATCAACAACTGTTTTTGATAAATAATCGGTTTAGGTTGTTTAAGCAACTGCAGGCAAAAGATACCAAAAATAAAAGTAGAAAGAAAGTAGCAGTTTGTACTTGCCAAAGAGCGTTGACATTGATGTAGAAAAGTGGGTCAATTTGACCCAAGGACAACATGAGGGATAATGCAAACATGGGCATAGTGGCCAACGGGGGAATTGCAACGTATTTCCCATAGACTTTATATGGCAGGAGGTATATCTACATACCAGTCCGAACGCTTAAATAGTCCTCATTTAAATTATTATGTTTTAAAAGTTGTAAAATCAAGAGTTATTTAACCAGGCATAATGTGAATGTGGGTGTTGCATGTGACGCGTGACGTTGTTTTACAACTAAAACACACTGGGCACGTAAGCAGCAATTGAGAGTTGACTATTGTTGCTTTCACAAAATATTTACACAATGAGTTTTTTGATAAATAATCATTAGTAATTTGGATATAATGACTAAGTGGGTAAAGGCAAATAATAGAACAGTTACAACAGTCTGGTAAGATCAGAAAATGACACCACTTTACTGTAATGCAGTCTTTAAAACCAGGAAAAGACAACACTTACGCCATATTACGATATCCAAAGTATAAGACGATATCTAGTCTTATGTCTCAAAATTGATTAAATGCGATCTTTTTGTTGTCTTCTCTATTTCTTGCTCGAGCGTACTGCATGTGTCGAACCTGGCAGGTAATCCCATACAGGAAGACCACTTCCTTCAAAATAAAACAGCCAGGTTGATTTTGGCGGTTTTGACTTCTCACAGCAAGACATGCTGTCAGGCACACAAAGGGAGAGACCGATGGATGGACAGAGAGAGTGACACACACACACACACACACACACACACACACACACACACACACACACACAGAGGCTAAAGTTATTGCCTCACTTTTCCTCACTCATCTTGTCTCTGTCAATCAGACAGAGCCGAGAAGAGCAGGATCGCTTCATAGCCACATATAAGCTACAATTACCACAGTTGTCCTTAGTCATCCTTTCTCTTTCTATCGGAGAGAGAGATAGAGAGAGCCAAGAGGAGATGGATTGCTTTGGGACCGGCGTGTAGAAATCATCGTCCGGTATGAATGGCCAGGCGCATGATTAAGCGTGTATCTACGCTTTGCTGGCTATACGCAACACTTACGCCCCCTGTGTGTTTTCACTGTTACACGTTTGTGCATGCGGGTCACTTTGAGGCCGTGCCCAGTACTTGAATCTGATGTGGGCCACATTTAACCCTTATAATGTCCTCCCGAATGCCTTACACCTTTTGTCCTCTGGGGTCAAAATGACCTCGCCTGGTTTGACTGATATTTAAAGTATACAGTATACAGTAAATTGTCAATCAATTCTGTGTAACACCTTTCAGCTTACTTCAGTTCAACCCACTCCTAAACATTTTTTCCTTTGTTTTGGAATTTAGAGCCAATAGACCTTGTTTACATGAAAGTACACCATGTTTTTGAGTAAAAAATAAAATGAAACTATGAATTATTTTTGACCTAGTATTATTTTGACCATCTGACTTATCACAGAGTGGTATATGTCAAAGTTTATGAGAAAACTGTTTTTAAATAATTTGAATTTTTTTAATTACAGCCCCAAATCACACCATAATCACGCCTGTTGTCCTGACCCCATCTGGTATTATTGTTATTTAAATAATAATTTGTGTATACTTCAAATTCTGTATTAGGCCTTTAATAACAAATTCATTCAAACATTCAAAAATTTAAGGCCAATAAGACAGGTCAAGTGGACCTACGTCATTAATTGGAGACTATGGTGGCACATCTGATACTTCTTCTACATCAGCTTTCGGTTCTTGGAGCATAGTAGTAAACAACCACCATTATTTTTCCCGCATTTGATGAAGTAAAAACATATTTTGATATCAAAAGATTTTATTTGGGGTCAGAATGACGCCAGGACAACATAATGGTTGAAAATTAAAACAAAAGTTGAAAAAATCGGAATTGGGCATTAAGGTCTGCAGTCTAAACACTGATCGTCATTTTTTCCCATTTTTCTGACATTTTAAAGACCAAAACACTAATCGATTAATTGAGGAAATAATCGACAGATTAATCATTCATCATCAAGATTGATCAGGTTAAGGTTTGTCAATTTTCAGTCAGAAACAAATTGTGACATATTCTACAGAAATAGTCTCTTTTTACACTCACTCTACACTTGGAAGCAGCTTGTATAAATTCTATTTATTTATTTATATAGCGCCAAATTAAGAGCAGTGAAATTTATTTGTTGGTACACAACATTGCTAAAAGTATATTCAGTTTATTAGACGATACAAGGATTGTTTACATTGTTTGGAGCCTTTTTTTTTTAAACCGCAGTATAGTCCTATTTAGTGTGTGTGTGTGTTGTTTATTTCCCAGAAAAAGAAGGACAAACAGTGATAATTGCTGTGGTGCTCATCGTGGTCCTGGTTTGCCTGATTCCTGGGGTAGCCTACTTCCTCATCTTTAAGACTGAGAGAATCAAGCAGTGTCTGCAACCGTCCTACAACCTCCCAGAAAATGTGAGAACAAACACTGATAAACACATTCACCGCACATCACACTGTGTACACAATGTGTGTGTCAGACAGCGCTAATCATGGTCAGAGGTAAGACGGCGTGCCCCGCAGGTCAATCGATGCTTCAGGAATTGGTTGCACCTTGAAAGGTCAGCGGCAACTAGGGCTGCGTGATATGAGGAAAATATTTGGCATGGGGGGGGAAAAACGATACAGCATAGTATTGCAATATTTTCCGTGGCAATACTTTATCAATACACAGGCGCCAAGTATCGCTCTATTATTATATATGTGTTCTTATAGTCAGTTTGTCTGCTTGGACAATCAGACTGTGCCGCCATAAAATTGAAGCGATATGAACAAACGGAGAAGTTTATCTTTTTAGACAAAACAGATGTTGACAAAGTTTCCTTTTGGGGAGATCATGTGGAATTGATGAAAAATTTTCAGTTGGAAAAAGGTTACAAATTGCTATGTATCGCAGAATATTGCAATATGTTTAAAAATGCAATAATATCTTAACGTGACATACGTATTGTGTTGATATTGTGCTGTGAGGCCTCTAGGGATTCCCAACTCCAAGAAAATACGCTATAGCATTGAATATTGCCATGACGATATTACTTACGATAAATAAACCGTGTACTCAGTTCTACGTTTCTGCTGCTTTCAATATTCTGCTAAAATTGCTTGTTGAATTTAAAACAAAAGAAAGGAAATCATGTCCTACATTCTGCTATTGAACAAATTGGACATTGAATTGAAAATAAACGGCACCACTAAGAAACCACACCACAAAAAAAGTTTTCTACTAATGTTTTCTTTCAATTTACACAATTCTCTTGAGTGTCTTTTGTTATAGGTGCATAATAAGGGAGTCGATGATGCAATGACAATTTAAAAAAGCGGCATATGAGGTCAAAGTTGAAATGATTTGAACTTTGAGGGCAGCGCTCGGTGGCAACTCGGAGCAGCGTGCCACTCCAAGGCTAGGGCGTCCTCTGAGTTGTCTCCACAGCCCCCTCCAGAGGAACACAATGGAACAGGCAGCGCAGAGTGGTTTTACTGCTGATCATGTGTAGACGGCTTAATATACAGTATAAGGTAGAAAGAAACACAGGAAAGGGGTAGCCAGCCTACTGACAGCTTTGAGTAAATATGAGGTTATTCACAGCAGGTCACATGTAGTGTGCATATAGCTTACAGTATCTTCATGGTAACTGCTTTATTTAAATTAGGTTGACTTTGTTTCTTTTCTCATGTAGTTCTTACCGGAACCATTTTCTGAGCATCACCTCTCCATCTACAGCAGCAGCCCCACTGAGGAGTGCTGGGATGTCATTTCGTCCATTTCCTGTCAGGAGTTAAGCAACTGAAAGCAGCTTCTGCGCTACTCCCCCACTTTGTGGCCTTGTTCAATGTGCCATGCATTGAAGCCATACTTTATGAATCAAGATAAGAGACAATTTGATTTCTAGTTTAAACTTAATTGCTGGGAAGAAAAAGTCTAATTTGATCTTCATTTAGCTTTCTCTCTAGGAGAGAAAAGGGACCAATGAAAAGACTGAATCACTCTCTAGACCACTCAAGTTAAAAGGCTCCACACTTTTATTACCCCCACTCTCATTTGGTTTAATACGACCTCAAGTGGTCTAGGAAAAAAAGGTAAAACGTAAGTGCACTTTGCCCGTCGACCTATGGAGACGGGCAGACAGGATTGCACAGGAACAGTGTGACCTTGTCCTTGTGACCTTAGGGACGATGTCCACAGGGCTTTCCTTTGAGCCAAGAACACTGCTGAACATACGGCTGTACATTCAGAATGTTCTATGTGTTACTTTACCTAATTTGAAAGTGTATGACTTTTTTTGCACGGCATTAATAAAACACATGATAACATTTAAAGCATTAACTAAGTTTGGTTTAATAAAACAACCTACAAACACACAGATAGCCTTAGCTTTGTAAGTAAAATTCATTTATACAGCGCTTTCCACAGACAGAGTTAGTGCTTTACAATGTGTATAGATGATAAAACAGTAGATAAAATACTCTAAGGATAGAATAAAGATAGAATTAAAAATACAATAGATAAAAGGGTCAATAAATAAAAGACATATGTTACCCCAAAGCTAGGCTTAACAAGTGTGTCTTCACTTCAAACAGTCCAGTCCACATTCAGCGAACCAAACTCCGGTGTTGCCCTTTTCATGTATACCCTCGTGTTTTTACCTGTTATCAGTTTCTCAGAATGTCAGCAATTGATTTTTAATTTCAGCTCTATCCCCACATGTCAAATGTCACCCCAAGGTTCCTTAGACCAGGCTGGACCCGAGATGACAGAGGTCCAATGTTCTGCTTAATTGGAGGGATAGCGCTGTCTGGCTCTATGATTAAAATCTCTGTCTTATCTGGGTTCAGCTGCAAAAAGCTTTCAGATTTGTAGTTGTTTATGGTGTTTATGCAACACAGGAGCCTTGTAAGGTTGGATGTCTCATTCTGTCTGAAGGTAAAATTAAGCTGAATGTCATCTGCATAGTGATAAGAGATGTTAAAAATGTGAATAATCTGACCCAGCAGCAGCGAGCAGAGCGGTGAGGCGAGAGGTTGTGGAAGCACAGGCGGACACAGGGTTGTATAGTGCGGGCGGATCATCGATACCCATAAAACCTGACGTTTCAGCGCTAATAAGCAATAGCATTTGCCGATCACAAATCAGCACCACTGATACATATAGTGACATTAAAAATAGTGCAATAAGTATCGGAGACAGAAAGGGCAGCTGCAAAACTAAACAGGCGCCATTGCACCTCGCCATTGAATGGTTATGAGAAGCATATGATAAGCCCCAAATCCTTAAATGTAGCCTACCAAAACTCCCTCAATCCCTCATCTGTGATCTGGATATTTTTTGACACATATGAATCGAGCCATTCTGTGCTACTGAGTTTTTGTTTGTTCAGTTGTTCTGTACCGTTATTGTTATTCATGGAATATAGATTAGCTATAGATTTTATGAGTATCATGATGTTTCCCTTGAATGGCTCTGCCATATTGGCTGCACCCATGGTTTTTGCCGACCTCTGTCAACATTTCCAAGTGTTCTTTTACTTCTTTGAATTTGATGTGATCATAAATGTTCTATGAGGCGATGAGTAAAATCATGTGTATCAGTTAGTTTGATGTTGTGTTCAGATCACCTGTTGGCCTTGGGACTTTTTCTGTTCTGACACTGACTCAAAAATAAATAACTAATGTAAAGACTGAAAGCTTTGTGGTTTTTCCCCATAAACAAGGATGGGTCAATTCATTGCAGGCTACTGGGTCACTCAGTCCTCTATAGAGGGTTTCCACCAACGTCACGTTCTTGGCAGTAACCCGGATGTGTGGCCATGTTGGAGGTACTCTATGTAAACAACTAAACAAAGTACAGTGGAGTGTTGTGCACTTTGGATACTTTAATAATAATACATTTTAAGGGAATGTAGCAATGTCTAAACCACAGAAAAGCATCTAAGATGCAAAAGCATATAGCGAAGGACTGGACCTTAAGAAAAGCCACGATATTTCCAGAAACAGTTTATTGGCAGTGCAGATTCCTACGAGTTGGCTCTGTCTTCTTAGATCCATGACAACCCGGTAATTCTTCCTTCAGTCATAAATATTACAAAGGTTTGGAGGCCTGTAACCAGATGGTGTGTGGATGAGTGACGGAGATGCAGTACCAAGTCATTAAAAAACGTGTTTTGAAGGCCAAAGTAAGTAATGCAATAACGTCTCTAATCAACCTAACCTTAACTGTATGAGGACATTGCGATACTCAAGGTGCAGCCAAATGACTCTCACTTATTTATTTTTTTACATAGTTTCATCTACATCACAGCGAATGTCATTGTTTGCAATGCAGCGAGGAAAGTATCTCCTTAAGTGGCGACTCTGCTGTCATCACATGCTGCATCCATGGCCGCTAGCAGGGCCATTTGGGTATGTGGATGCCAGTCATAGGTTTAGGAATGCTGAGTAGGGAGGGAGATATGCCACCTTCACCATGTGCTGCAAACCACTGTCTGATGACATATGGAGTGGTGAAATCGCACAATATCCCAAACAACAACATGCTTGTTCAGACCTCTCTCATTCTCAGGGAGTAAAGAGTGTCAACAAAAGTCAGCAGATGTATGTTGTAAGGACAATGATGGGGGATATGGCTAAAGGACACTGTTTTCTAAGATGGCGGCACACATAGTAATATTCCCTCCTCGTTGGCCTGGGACATCAACGGTTGCTTTCTGTCCAATGAGATTCCTTCCACGTCTTCTACCTTTTGCCAGATTGTAACCAGCCTCATTAAGGTATCCTGTATGAATGTGTGCAGCAGTTCTCTGACCTCCAGCTTCACAACATGCTTTATTACAGAAGAGGGAGCAAGAAAAACTATAACAACAGTTATGGGATTCAGCTGTGAGTGATTGTAGAGAAGTGGCTTATCATTGGTTGCAACTAATGCTTCACACACCCTTTCTCAGTGAAAGCTGAGGTTCACCTAAGAGAAATTGTTATATTTAAGAGTTATTAGGAGAAATATTCAGGAAAAAAGATTTAAAAAAAATTTGCTTGACAGACTACTTCCACATTTTTGTATGTAATGACTCAAGCAATGAAATTAGGACTATTTGTTTTATATGGAATGACTTTTTAGCATTCACAAGTTTAGTTAATTTTGACTGACATGACATAAACAAATGTTGTAAAACAGCAGAGACTTGAATGAAAGCAATTAATGCATGTCCAAAAGCCGTTGCAATTTGTTGGAAGGGATAAGAAATTGCTACTACATGTCCACAAATGATTAAATGTTTTGGAGGTTGAACTAACTGTTGTGCAAATGCACAAAAAATGCACCAAAGCGACAGAGAAAAACTGTAAAGCGCATTGTTAGGCATAACTGACAATCATTGTACCTTATTCCCCCCTGGAGGCTCTGGCTGTGGAGGGAATTACAGCCATCTATGATTCAAACCTGTTAATTAATCCTAAACCTAGAATAAATTATAACTCTTTGAAAGCCTTGTTCTTAATCTGCTAAACTAGATGCCTATCTGACAGTGTTATAGCTACATTCAAGGAAGATATTCCAAGAGCATTTAACTCAGTGCTGTGCCTGTATATAACAGAGGAGTTTTATCTTTACTCCAGTCCCTCCTACAAGCTGCCCTCAGACGACTTTAGACTCGGTTGCTCCTAGCAACTAGCACCTTGGTATAACTCCCAAACTCGCAAATTAAAACAAACCTTGTCAAAACTTGAAAGTAAATGGCGTTCCTATTGAGAACATCCAGAAGTATCTCGCAATCCAGACCATCAGTAGATTCACATCTCACTGCTGTGAAAATGCATTACAAGAAAATAATTAACAGCCCTTTGGGCACTTTTTTGCCCAATGAAAGCTCAAGGTTCTCAGTTCTGGAACATCTATTGCATCCCAAATATCTGCCCTGATTAATGAGACTATACCTGTTACTGTCAATGTTTGGATTCTGAAAAATCTGTCAGCTCTTTGGCATATGTATATGAAACTGTCTGGATACATCTGGTTAAATTTTCTGAACCCAACCTGTGAGTTTTGTGATGATTGGCCTTAAGGTTGCTGATTTGTGTTCATTTATGTCCAGAGCCACGCAGGCCCCTTTTGAAGTTCATTGGTCAATAACGTGAAAAGTGACTGAGATATGGACATGGTTGATACAATGTCTAATAAGCTTGATCCATTGATGACTCACTGAAACTTTGGTGGAAATTGTATCAACAGTGTAGGAGATCTCAATTCAAAATGGTGGCAAGGTTTTCTAGGCGGTTCTTAATGGTCCTTGAGGCTTTTTGTGGAGCACATTAAGCTGCATCTGTGTGAGACATTTCAACTCAATCTGACTTACGGTGTGGGTGGCGTGGCCTTGCAAAGTTTGCATTTTGAAGCCTTAATTACAGCGCCACCATGTGGCCGATTGGTTCATATTTCCATAGAACCACATGTACACCATTTCCAGTTATTCCCCCAGGTTTCATGTTTCCAGCTCATTCAGCTCACAGGAATTTGAGCCAGCGCAGCAGACGGCAAATAATAATAATAATAATAACTAAAACAAATAAACATAAAAGGGTTCTACAGCTCGCGGTTTGAACCCTAATGATGATAATGTGGTTGTGTTTATTAATGAAACCTCAGCCGTCAAATAAAAAACAAAAATGTATAATGCCATTACATCTGCATTATAAATAAATGCAAATAATAAAATGTGGTTACAGAAACTCCATATTACACAAAATTGTAATTAAAATACAGTACAGAGTATTACTGACAACACTTTCAGAGATAAAGTAAATGTAAATGTGCTGTATTTATATAGCGCTTTTCCAGTCTTAACAACTGCTCAAAGCGCTTTTACATCTACAGGAAACATTCACCATTCACACACTGTGGCCGGGGCTGCCGTACAAGGTGCCACCTGCTCATTAGATTAACATTCACACTCCGATGCGCAGCACCGGGGGCAACTCGGGGTTCAGTGTCTTGCCCAAGGACACTTCGACAATGACTGCAGGGGCGGGGATCGAACCACCAACCTTCCGATTGGCAGGCAACCGCTCTACCACTGAGCCACAGCCGCCCCGGTAGGACTTCCTGTACCTGAACATGGACATTAGATTTTGTAGGCATACACCAAAACTACACTGAGTGTTAGTTAGCCTACTAGCTATTTTTAATGACATAATGTGTTGCTTTGTGTTAAAGAATTAGCATTGAATAACCTATAACCTAATGTAATTTTTCAATGTCATGTTACACAAGGCTGTGAAATGATGAAAAGGACTAGGCCTTTTGTGAGTGTGTGAAGCCTTCCCAACCAACCAGCAGGTCTTAAGTTTGACAGCACTAAATGGCACGATTATTTTCATAGTCATGAAGCACACCCACTCTTGATAGCTGACTATGCAATTCGCTAAGCTAGGCAGCCTATTTCTATAATTAGCTGGCACCAGTACCTCTTGCTGATGTGAAAATAACTCTGCTGGCTTTACTCTTCTTCCTCAGTTTTTTTTTTTTTACACGCAACATATAAGGGATCTTGTTAATATTGCGTTATTAGACTTTTTTTGTGCCGACGGATGTTTTTCCCCCAAACGCAAAGATTGTCTAACATACCTAACTAACTTAGATACGTTACATGGGCTTCGTGACAGAGCATGTGAGGCGAGCAGAGCGTAAGTAAGCGAAATGAACTGTATTTATAAAGCTTTTCTAGTCTACTCAAAGCTCTTTTATAAAGCTCTTTTGTGTCTTTCACAAAGCCTCTTTTACAGGAACCATTATCCATTCACACATTCACACAATGTGGCCGAGTCTGCCGTACATGGTGCCACCTGTATATTAGATACACACACACATTTACATTATGATGGATCAGGATTTAGTGTCTTGCCCAAGGACACTTTGACATGGAACTGCAGGGCCAGGGATCAAACTACCAACCTTCCAACAACCGCTCTTCCATTGAGTCACCCAAGACGATTGTGAGTGATTTAAGAAAGCGCGTTCTTTTTCTGCCTCCCTGAATGCATCTGTGGAGGAGCCAGACCTTACTCTGCAGCGCTGTGGAGATAGAGCTTCAATGCGTGACTACAGCAGCCCTACCTCTCCATGCTGCCAGTTTCCTCCACTTTGTGCTGGAAAAGCACTGGGCACCGGTAAGGGTGGGCACCGGTCATCTCATAAATACAACACCATATTTTTATTTTTATGGAGTGAGCGGTAAGCGAACTAAGTAGAGCGGGATGAAATCTGAGTTGAAGGTGAAGCGCTTTAGAGGAGCAGAGGGAAAAAAAACACTTCTGCGGGCACTCACCTCTCCACTTCCGTTCAGATGCTTTATGGAAATAGAAGCACGTTACATCATTTTTTTACCTACGTAAGTTAAAATAAGTCAAAATTCCCTTTTGGTTTTGTACAGGACTGAAAAGCGGTGTCTTGGGTAAAAGTAATGTAAATGTAAATGTGCTGTATTTATATAGCGCTTTTCCAGTCTTAACAACTGCTCAAAGCGCTTTTACATCTACAGGGAACATTCACCATTCACACACATCCATACAGTTTGACCCATCCATCTACCCTAAACTCTTCCCTTCAGGGACACTCAGGTCAGCTGATCAACTGAGTCGGGGAGTGCCCAAAACTTATCATAAGCTCAAAGGGTCTGGCTACTTTGGCTTTTGGACAACTGGATGGATGACTATCTACAGCATTCTCCAATTAACAATGTGCTTTATTTTTCACATTTTAAGCTCTTTACAAGATCCACAAATGATTAAAAGTTTGAACGGAAGATGGGAAATAACCCCAAACTCCCAGATTGTATTTTTACTCCACCTTATAAGCTTAAAAAAACATTCAAAAATTGTCTGATGCCCATGTCTATATGTAATACTGTAGCAAATACTGTAAATTAGTCCATTACAAGTCCTTTAATACTGTTCCTACAGCAGTCTGACTTCACAAAATTTGTTTTATACTTATACTAAAAAAACATCAGAATACTTGCATTTCACTTTACACAACATGTTCTGGAAGAGCTAAACAAGGACCAAGTACAAGAGAACAAAACAGACAGTGTAAAAAACACTTCCTCCTGAGGCAGAGACTAACATGTCAAAAGGAAACCCCAATATGAGTCAGACCCATGAAAGAAAAAAACTCATATCATCTGAAATACATTAAAAAATAATAAGTAGAGACAGCAGAAAGGGCCATGGTTAAGACTCACAGCCACTTCAAATTGTACTTATGTAAATAAATCAGTCCGGCCCAGAACAAATGCTGTTTTCCCTTTCTGATCCACTACAGTAAACTTACACTGTAACCATCTACACATTGAACAAATGCTGACATGAGTTGACACATGATCCTTAAGATACATCTGAAATACGATAACAATGACCTGAACCTAGCTTCTTAGTTTTGGATAACAAACAAAGGAATTCCCTCATTTATAATGCAAACATTGAAAATAACTTTCCTCAAGAGCAGCACAGATAGTATGAGAAAAACTAGAAGTATGCAAATGTAGCCAAAGCAAGGACAGAACAACTATTTCCGTATCAGGAAACACATGACAAGGGATGCAGAACTACTAAAAGTATCTACAACACACTATATGCCTGATGTGTGTGTGTTGGTGAGAGAGAGAAAGAGAGAGAGACAGAGAGACAGTAATAAGACAGACCCTCTAACCCCATAAATCTTCAGTCCTGCCAAACTTGTAGATCAGAGTGCTGCAGAGAGAGAGAGAGAGAGAGAGAGAGAGAGAGAGAGAGAGGAGGGGAAGAACAGTTTGTTAGGACACATCTCTGCAGCACAGACCAGACAAATGGCTTTTCACGATCAAAGAGCTTCAGTGGAAGTGCTGCACATTTTGTGTGCTTGAACAAGAAAACAGGTTACTATAGTAACTGAAGCATATATATATATAAATACAGTATATACAGTGGGGCTTGAAAGTTTGGGCGGCACAGGTAATAATTTGTATTAATGTGCATAAAGAAGCCAAGAAAAGATGGAAAAATCTCCAAAAGGCATCGAATGACAGATAAGACATTGCACAAAAAGTTAGATTTTATTTTTTTATACACACTTTAAAAATAACAGAAAACAAACAAAATGGCATCTGCAAAAAAATGGGCGTCTTTGCCCATTCTTCCTTCCAAAAGCCTTCCAGTTCTTTGAGATTTCTGGGCTGTCTGTCACCCACTGCTCTTTTAAGGTCTATCCATATATTTTCAATTATTTTGAGGTCAGGGGATTGTGAAGGTCATGGCAAAACCTTCAGTTTACGCCTATTGATGTAATCCACCGTGGATTTTGAGGTGTGTTTAGGATCATTATCCATTAGTAGAAGCCATCCTCTCTTTAACTTCAGCTTTTTCAAAGATGGCATCAAGTTAGCGTCCAAAATTTGCTGACATTTTATTGAATGCATTTTTTCTTCTACTCGTGAAATGTTCCCTGTGCCACTGGCTGCAATACAACCTGAAAGCATGATTGATCCCCCCATGCTTAACAGTTGGACAGAGGTTCTTTTCATTAAATTCTGTGCCCTTTCTTCTTCAAACGTACCTTTGCTCATTGCGGCCATAAAGTTATATTTTAACCTCATTGGTCCACAGAACTTGTCCCACAATGATTCAGGCTTTCTCTATATGTTCATTAGCAAACTTCAAATGCTGATTTTTGTGGTGAGGACGTAGAAGAGGTTTTCTTCTGATGACTCTTTCATGAAGACCATATCTGTATAAGTTTAACTCTTTATAGTGGAATGGTGTACCAAAACTCCAGTGTCTACCATGTCTTTCTGGATGGATCGGGCAGTCTAACCTGGGTTCGGACTTGCTTTTCTCACAATCCTGTGAGCTGTTCTGTCTGATATTTTTCTTGGTCTCCCAGATTTTGCTTTAACTTCCACTGTTCCTGATGAGGGACATTTCTTAATTACATTCCGAACAGAGGAAATTGGCATCTGAAAACACTTTGCTATCATCTTATAGCCTTCTCCTGCTTTGTGAGCGTCAACTATTTTCAGTTTCAGTTTTCTAGACAACTGCTTAGAAGAACCCATGGTGCTGATTGTTGGGGCAAGGTCAGATGAGTCTGGAAATGTAAAACCTTAAGATCGACATCACCTGGTCTTTCCAGACAATGATTAAGAACAATCCATACCACTGTCAGGTCTCAGCTTTCCAAAGGGGGGGTGCATGCTAGAAACTCTGCAGGGTGCCCAAAGTTTTGCAGACTCAATTTTCTTGTTTTCTGTTGATTTGAAAGTGTAAATGATGGAAATAAAATCTAAGTTTTTGTGACATATTATACGCATGTCTAATCTGTCATTTGATGCCTTTTGGAGATTTTTCCATCTTTTGTTGACTTCTTTATGCAGATTAATAGAAAGATTTTACCTGGGGTGCCCAAACTTTTGAGCCCCACTGTGTGTGTGTGTATATTTTTGCACTCATTTTTCATGAGCTGAACTCAGAGATTTAAGACTTTTTCTATTGGTGGTCTATGGAGTGGGGGATGGTATATATATATATATACAAATATATATATATACTGTATATAAGAAAAACTGTAATTGTACCTATCAGCTTGGACCTAGATGATTAATAAGAATTGTATCTACATTGAAATTCTGAAGCTGTTCCCATGACGATTTGAGAGAGAGCAGTTTTTATTTGGTGGGCTTTTAGTGTCCAATATTCTGATACTTAATACAAGTTGCCTAAAATTGGCTACCGCTACTTTTACAGAAAGGCAATGTGAATACTGCTTACTAAGTTGGTTTTAGTCCGGTTTCAGGTTATCCTCACCTAAAAAAGATGAAGGCGTTCTGAAAGAACACAGCCAGCCCGGGGGCCACTTCTTTCTCTAGGAATTTAACAAAACAAAAGCACACAGTCAATAACACAACAGTAACAGTTAGCAAAGGGATTTTGAAACAGATGCTTGAGTGTGTGTAAATGTTTGATTATAAATGTGTTAGCCACCAATTGCCTCCAATGGATCCAACATTCATTATCATACATTAAGAGATGTTTTCTGGATAACTAAAGAATGTAAGTCCAATATACACTCTCATTTGAGCCATGTTTTTTGGTCTCCACCAACTCCCGTGAGAAATATTTGGCTCTTTAGGTTTACACGTTAAACCTGCTATAGGTTGTACTAAAAAAGTTAAGTTCAGGGAAGTAAAAGTTAAAGGGATCGGAAAACCAAATTATTGAGCTTTAAACTATCCGGCTGACAGGGAATCTATACACAAACAGATCTTTTTTTCTTAAGATAATTTTTTTTTTTTTTTTGGTCTTTAAAAGATAGGATAGCTGAAGATGAAAGAGTGGGAGAGAGGGGGGGGTGACATGCAGAAAAGAGCCCAAGGCGAAATTGGAACCGGGCCGCTGCAGAAAGGACTGAGCCTTAGTAAATGGGTTACACGCTCAACCAGGTGAGCTCCCAGGGCGACCCCAAGTATAAAACTTTAATTATTTTTTACTTCTTGGTACTACAATAATAAAATCATTCGCTATTTTAGTCCGATATATGGAAAATTGAAGTGAGATAAAAAGAAAACGTGAGAACTGACAATGAAAGTAATATGAACGGTTTCTTTTTAGCTATAACACAAAGCTTTGTTCTTTCCAACTTTGTCCTTTAATTTGTTTCCCCTCCCTGTGTACTGCTGTCCACTGATCACTGATTTGATCTTGTGCACATGGCCATAACTTGTACTTGTTGGAATGAAAGTAATGGCTCAAATGACCTTTACTCTTTCTGTATGTTAATGAGCTGACAGACTGCTGTAGTGCCTCATATGTGATTCTGAACTTTCTATGAAGTGACCGGACAAGATCTTTTAAAAAATGCGAACTTCTCACTGCTGTTGGATAAAAGACGATAATTACCTCCAGTTTAAGCCAGGAAATGCCATTTTTCAAGCTAGCAACGGGTGTAAAGGTGAAAGCTGTTGCAGGCCAGAGAGGACATATCATTCTGTCAGTGTAATAAGAGAAAGGTCAAAAGTCAAGATGGTTTGCAGCGCACAGGCCTAATTTCTCAGAGTCAAGATAAAAAGAGGATTCAGCTCAGCTTTACCTGCTGAAATCTTCTATAATGCTGGCAAATCGGGATCTATGCATGTTGGGAGTGTAAAGACTCACCTATACAAATCAGAAAGCAATATGTAAGGAGGGCACAGAGGCCCAAAGTACTGTTCCACATGTTCCCTACACAGGCCAGCGTCCAAACACATTTCCTTTAAGAAGATAAGGTTGTTTGCAGAGATGGGAAGTAACGAAGAACAAATACTTTGTAACTGTACTCAATCTTTTCAGATATGTTTACTTTACGATTGATTTCCGTGGCGACTTTTTACTTTCACTCCTTACATTTTAACACAAATATTGGTACTTTCTACTTCTTAAGATTTACAAAACTGGCTAATTACTTTACTTTTGTACTAAAGGTCGTCTATCAGGTGTGATTGTGAGTGCATGTCGGAGAATAGCACAGAGAAAAAATTAAGAGAAAAGTAAAAGAGACCAGCTGTCTGGATGATAATCAGCTGAGATTGTGCGAGTGAGTCCTTGAGAACTGTAAGTTGTACAACTGATGTTGTCAGTTAATTTAAGACTGTTGTTGTGTTGGTCTATAGTTCTGGCACATTTAAAGTAAGTTAGCTAGTGAGTTATTATTTGCTAGCATATATGCGATTCCTATGCACTTATGGGAGCCTTTCCAATGTTATTTATTTCTTTTATTACCACACACAAACACAGCAATATAGGGTTGGGCATCCTTTAGATTTTAAGAATTCTGATTTCAATTCCTCCTTTCGATTCTGGTTCTTATCGATTCTTGATTCCAATTCTGTTGTTAAAACTGCTCACATGCCTATTTTCACACAAATAAGAGGAAAGTTACAGGGCTTTTTCAATGTAAAAGAAAGCCCCACTACAGTGCTGCGTATTGTTCTGCAAGGATACAACGCAACATAAGCCTGGCCACTTCTGAAACCCAAACTTGTGCATATTAAATTGGGAAGCAATGATGTATTCAAAACTAAATCCTCTAAACGATTACAATAAGAAACGATTCTACTGGAATCGTAATTGTTGAACCGATCCCAAGAAGGAATCGGTTCTCGATGCCCAACCCTACAGCCACAGCAGAGCTACTCGCGTCCATGTTTGTACTGATGCTTGATTCTAATAAAGAGAGAAGTTGTCGCAGTCCATGTTTTAACAGATTCTTTTTCCAGGTCCAGGTAGCTTTGCCTGGACATTCCCAAGGCTATCTTTACTTTTATACTTTAAGTACATTTTCAAGCCGGTACTTACTTTTACTTGAGTAAATAAGTTAAATCAGTAATTCTACTTTGTATTTTTAACCCAAGTATCTGTACTTTAATGCTGTGCTTTAATTACTATTTATTACTGAATCAATGAGATCAAATGGAGAGTTGTGCAGAAAAACTATAAGAGGAGAGAGAAGAGCAGAGAGACCCCAGGAAGAGTGTGATAACAACAAACATCTCATCTGTCCCTTTTGATTGACTGTCTGAACTTTTAACCTGCCTAAAGTGAGTGAACAGTGTATTTCAATGCATGTATGTGCATCGGGATCTGTGTGTGTGTGTCTGGCGGCCGCAAATCATTTGCATTTATTCAAACTGTATTATGTGTTTATGTGTGATGATATAAAGCGTGTTGTAGTTGTAGAGACCTCCTTCTCTGTTGTAACATATAAGACAATACAGCATGTGATAAAGGAGGAAGTGTGCCTTTTTCTTTCCTTAGGAGTGGCATTGTGTGAGAGAGTCTGTTTTCGATAACTTACATTTTATATTTTAGCCTTTTGCCGTGGCAGTTTAGTCTAGCTTTTCCATCAAATCATTTTCATTCTATTTTTATCTTTTCTAACCATTTTATTGAATACATGTTATGAATAATTTCTGATTCTGATAAAGCAAGTAGACTGTAGACTAATGAAAGAGCAGTTTCTTCTGTTTATAAATATCCTTAGTAAGGCCCCTTGCTATTTCTAACTATTACTCTAATGTGTTTGAATGTGATAAGGTTAGAGAGAGAGAGAAAGACTAAATCACTTTATACTGCAGGCAGCATTCACCATTCACACACACACACACACACACATTGATTCACTGGAGGCCGAGGCATCCATACAGGGGCCACCTGCTCATTAGATAAATATTCAACATGCTCAATTCAACATTCAACATCCACACACCATCTGGAGAAATAGACATGTAGACTGCAGTGTCCAACAAAAAAAAAAAAAAAAACAGACCTTCATTCATCCAGAAAGCTAAAGTTACTTTAAAAGATAAAATATTTGGTTGGTACACAAGTATCCATGGAAATACAAAACAATAAGCAGGGCCAGAAGAAGTTGTGAAGAAGGAATAGTTAGAGAAAATGTGTTGAAATGGAGGGACACTCACTTGGCACCACGTAGCCACCGAAAAGGATCCAGATGGAAGCGATGAGCGAGCCAAACATCATCATGAAGCCGATAAACAACCAGAGACGAGCTCCTGCAAGCACAGCAGCGCTAATCACCGTCATTAGCTCACCCAGTAGTCTTCACACCATAGGCTTCTACTACGAAGCAAGATTAAGGGTTACCGAGGTAGCTTCAGGTTCAACCCAGGGTTTTGTTTATCACGACGCCTGGTCACTTGTTACCGGGTTACATCGCTATGGTAGTTCCAACTTGGAACCGTTGGGATATTTTGTTTTCAAATCAGATCATGCAGATTTAACATGCACAAGTTTTGGTTTCCGTAGCGGCCACAGTATGTTGCCAATGGTTGGTTTGAATTATGTTTTTATATATTTTTGTGTTATTTATTTGCTCCCACAATCGCTTAACCCTGCCAGGGTTGCAAAATGCACAAGTGTAATTATGTTTACATCTTGTTGTGCCTGACTGATGGCAAAGTGATATTAATAAGCCTGGTAATTTACACATTTATAGCATATTCCTTTTGCCTAGTTCACGTAAATAATACATAACAACATCATGCTAGTTATCTTTAGCAGTTTATGAGCAAGATGCTGTCTTTAAATGGTTGACAAAATAAAAACAGTGTTTCAACTGAGGTAGGCATTACAGACAGAGGTGTAATTACAAGAGGATACCCTCCTTCCCAGCCGTGCTAAGCACACACACATATGATTAATCCTGTTGTACGTCTGCCTCTGTATCTTGGCAAAAGTGCTTTTTAATCATGTATTGTATGTAATTATAAAATCAATTATCATAACAATGTGCTATAATGTAGACTAATGCGGCCTCTATTACCTGTAAATTAATATGAAATAACCGTCCCATTCATATATATATTCATGAAAAATGTCATTAACTTATGCCAACTTCAAACCAAACCACTTTTTGAGCGATTCCTGTCACATACAAATTTTAAATGTAGGAACAAAATCACGGGTCTTGCTAGAGTCAAGGCGTACTCCCGTCTCAATTGTTCAGTGTATAATTGTACAAATGAATGGTAAAAATATGCTGTGTGGGAGTATATCTAGAGGGGTTAAAGTAGGGCTGGAAAATATATCGATATTATGTCGACATCAATATATGAGGGTAGATAGTGTCTTCAATTTCCTGTTGTCTTTTCCTGGTATTAAATGCCGCATTACAGTAAAGTGATGTGATGTTCTGAACCGAAAGGCTTCAATGAATCATGTGGAAGCGCCAACAGTTTTGTTGTCATTACTTAGAATTCCTCATGGGGGAGACAGAAACTACGCACTATAGCTTTAAGTTCATTGTGCTAAAAAAGCAGTCAGCTGCAGCACATTTACTGGAGTACATAAATAGATGAATAAATACACATTTAGAGAAACACACCTGTCCGGCCAAGGCAGCCTTCTCCATATGTGTCTCCTCTCACCTGGCCATTAGAAACTGCATTTATCCTAAAATAAAGAAATCAACAAATAGGCATTTAAACAAAAAAGGAAAAGTCCTAAACTTTCCCTGTTCGACACTAGAGTCAGCTGACCTGAGTACTTGATATTACGCATATGGCATTTCCTGTTTTGTTTTTTTTAAATATTCATTCGATTCTGATAAATGAATAGTTAAAAAATAAAAACGGAATGTCAACCCGTGTTATGAGCATTGGCATTACATAGTTTGTCCACCAGAGGACACTCTACAACGTCCCTGTTAGTGTTGGCATTGCATGGTCAGTCCACCAGAGGACGCTCTACAACGTCCCTGTTGACAACACTTATTTGTTTTTGTTTGTTAATGTTAAAGTTTGTATTTTATACATTTTATTTATCAGAACTTCAATATATTTTGATGTTCTGTTGTGACAATAAAACAAATTATCATGTAATTTTAGTGAGAAGTTATAAATAACTACAAATAACTAAGGTTAATAACTACGGTTTTGCAACGCGTTTCTGGATTGATTTTTGAAATATACAGCATATTTCAAAATATGTAGGCCTGTTTGATTCGTATTCTACTTCAATTTGTGAATACATTTACAGTTTTTTAGTAGCCTTGGTACCTCACTAAACTGATGCTATAATATGGGATTTTTAATTTGATTTTTGAACATACAATGTTTTCTCCCATAAACATGCAAAGCAAATCCTCTTCTTAACTCTGCAATCATGCATGTTAAACAGACCATTA
This sequence comes from Etheostoma cragini, assembly GCF_013103735.1. NCBI lineage: Eukaryota > Metazoa > Chordata > Actinopteri > Perciformes > Percidae > Etheostoma > Etheostoma cragini. The sequence continues at coordinate 26,201,502 of NC_048417.1, read as the reverse complement.
TTACAATTATTGTACCATTACCATTAATATAATTTTTCTGACAAACGTTGGGTTTGCAGTTTCAATTTCTGTAATAATAATAATTTAAAAAAAATTTGACAAATTTAGCTGATGAGTGGTGTACGTAACATTACTCAAGCATATCCAAATGTGTCCATATGTCCAGCACTTACATGAAGAATGCTATGGTGGAGAAGACGCCACATGTGTGGAATGCATGGTTCATCTGCTCCTGAGATGGATACGTCACTGCTGCGTCAATCATGATCCACCAGCCTGTGAAGAACTGGGAAAAGAGAATACAGGGTTACCACTTAAGGTATCTGAATGCATGCGATGCAGTTCCATTACATGACTCTTCTTACATTGGAATGTTGGAAAAAGAGAATACAGAAAGATAGAGGGTTACAAAAAGTCCTAAAAGCTCTTCATGATCACATTGTTGTGAGACGTGGGGGAAGAAAGTGAGCCAATTAGAGGTCACATATCATTCTCCTTTTAAGGGTCAAAGTTGTTATTTTGGGTTTCTACTAGAACATGTGTACATGCTTTAATGTTAAAAAAAACTTATTTGCCTCATGTTGTCTGCCTGAAAATACCTTTGTTCACCTTTTGATTGAAATGCTCCTTTTTAGAGCCTGTTTCTTTAACAACCATTGAAAAAGCGCAGTCTGCTCTTATTGGTCAGCATTTGTTGGTCTTTCGCATCTGTGCTCTCTGCACCGTAATTGCAGCCGGAAATTACTGTAAAGATACTTTAAAGTGGCAGATGTACTCGTGCTCAACACCGGGCGTGGGCCCCCCTAGTTGGCGCACATAGACGTTTATGCTCAACATTCTGTTCATTGCATTACTCTCTGAAACACCAGGGGTAGGGCTGCAAAATTAACCAAATTTTAATCACGATCACGATTTGGGCTTCCCATTCTAAAATTTGTGTGATTAAGCGATATTTTAAACGCATCATTCCGGTCATAGAACGCTCCGTTTTTTTTTTTTACATGCGTTACATGACCCATTTCTTTTGTAAAACCGTCTCTGTTTACCTCTCCTCCTGCTCTCCGTGCAGCCACGTTCCCATTCACTCACATACGGCTCCCAGCAACACGCAGAGACACAGCGGCAACAGCGCCGGTCCACACTTCTCACATTTGTTCACAGTTTTAATTGTTATTAACACAGCTGTATATTGTTAAGCATGAGAGGCAAACCTGTATTTGTACCAATCTTTCCGCTGGTAATTCTGCTATTGCAGCCGCCACGGCGAAAAACACAGAAGGAGTTATGGAGCAAGACTTTGATCCATGATCTCAGGTCTCAGTTCAGGGACACACTTTTATATGGCACTTAAATGCACTTAATGTTTAGTTTTTTTAGCAATGATATTGTAAGCAATGTAGGCAATAAAAATGGTACTTTTTCCAAAAATTAAACCAAAGTAATGTAAATTAGTTTAAAATTATTAAATTAAATTGTTATTAAAATAACAAAAAAGTCACGGAAATCTCACTTTTACAATACGGCACTTTTAAAGACGAAGAAGTTTCTGAAATACCAGTCAGGAAAAGCCACGACCTATGATATTAACAATGCTGCTCTCTATATACACTCCCACTCCAATATTTCAGCCACTGACCAGAACTCCAGAGACAATAGAAGCCACTGCGTTCCTCCTCTCCCCCCAGTCGATGCATTCACACTCTGGCCAGCGGAAGCTATCCAGAAAACCTGCCATCTGCAGCCCTCTTCCTGTCCTTCTTCTTTTTCTCTGATCCTTCTCTGCACAGGTAAACCAGTTCCCGTCCTGCCTCCGTATGGGTCAACACCTGCTGTTCCTTACAGCTCTGCTTCCGGCTCAAACCAGTGACTCTGTCAGAGTTGCCTGTAGATGATGCATACATGCATGTATTATTAACATCTTCTATACGCAACCATTGGTTTGATGTGTGACTGTTTTTCAGACATGGAAACCAATCTAGGTTAAGTGTGCTATGTTTCCGACGGGTTTCTCAAGCACAAATGTGCCCTTACTATAAGGACAGCACGGACAGCTTGTCCTTTTAAGTACTTAATTTTCATTTCAATATAAAGTCAATCTAACAAACTGCTCTAATGAATTCAATTATTGGTTGATTTTCACAATTGTGTTACACTAGCTAAATCAATAACCTAATAATGAGCGGCACAACTACACGTTATATATATATATATATATATATATATAATATCTAATATTAATTACTGCCAAGCTTGAAAACAAACACACCAGATAAATTAACATAGCTCCAACATTAGCACAGCAATCCTATTTCTTTGTCCACTGTTTGGTAAAAACGTAAATATATATATATCTACTATGTATTGGCTTGATACCATTAACACACACACCGTCCCTGGGTTGTGTGAAGGCTTTATTGATGTTAGGGAGCTAACAGCACGTTCCTCGTCCAGTGGGAGATGCAGCTTCCTTGTTTACAACGATAACGTGGGAAGCCAGCTAACGGTGAACAAATGTCCACCATGAACGGAGTGCGTTTAAACGTAACAACCATGGCAACGTAGTAATAACCCATAATGAAATGTTTTATATGTAGGGTTACGTGAAATTGCCCACCTTGTCAAGAGCCCCGTGATTGCTTTCAGTTTCCATGAAAATACAACTGTCTTCTTCTTTGCCGACTTCTTCTTTTTCTTCTTCTTCTCTTATTTAATGGCGGAATGCAAACAACTTTTACCGCCACCTACTGTACACATAGACTTAGTGTAAATATTAATGGTCTATGACTGTACATGAATATGTTGCATCATTAATACCCTTGGGATATCTTAAAGGGATATTTCACCACTAGAAAGATTAATAAGTATTACATTTGGTCATTAATGTAGTAGAAATGGGAATTTTGGCTCATGTGGATGAAAGACAACTCCTAGAATGCACTTGCTTCGCTTCCCTAGGAGTCTAGTCCCAAGCCACACCTACCAAAAACAGACATAATAGACAGTCAAATGTGTTTTATTGTCATTTCAACCATAAACACAAAACAATGTTTTACCGTGGAGCAAGTGGTGTTACACATTTAAAATATATGAAAACAACATTATATACAAACAACATATGACACGGCTACATTTAGTGCATACACATTATGGGCTTCGTAAAGTTCAGCTAATGCTTTGATAGCATTAGCACTTTAAAGCACCAATTCACAGCTGTGTTTAAATGAATTGGCGTGGAATGTTGAATGGTCGGCATTTAACAGTCGCAAACTCCCCCAGCGATGAGCAGTTAGTTGGATACAAGCACCCCCATTTCTGCACCTGTCCGTGTTAACACAGCCTACCTCCACGAGGCTTACTCTCAACTCGCACCGGCTAATGAATTTCCCACCCCCTACTGGCGGGTTGAAAACATGTGGAACTAGCTGGCTGTAGTTTATAGCCTCTGGGCAAAAATGCCTCCGATGACGCTAAATGACAATCTTTGTATCATCAGAGGCTTTTTCCTGACCCAAAACACAGAGAAATCTTGTTTTAGAGGGACATAAGGGAGGGAAGCACAGTCATTTGAAAATACTACCGGGTTTCTATTGATACAAGGCTTAATGCTGCTCGGTGCAGTATCCCTATAAATTCTACTCATCCACCCTGTGTCTTTTAAAAATTGAATTAGTTCCTTACTGGTGATTCTTATCTCCCCTCCCTCTCATTCTGATCCCAGTATCCCCATCAGATTTTACTCCCTGCCTCCTGAACCCGACCTTTAATCTTTGGGTGGTGATGGCACAGTAGATATGACGCATGCATTTGGGGTGGGAGACCTGGGTTCAATTCCCACTGTGATACATCAACCAATGTTTCCCTGAGCAAGACACTAACCTCTAGTTTCTCCAGAGGCGTGCAACCTCTGATACATTATATAGCATGTAGCAATTGTGAGTCACAGCAATTTAGCATCAGCTAAAGGACATACTATGTAATGTGTTTACAACCCATCTCATTCAATGTGCAGTACAACATGACATGTTCCGCATTTTCTTTAACCCCACAGTTTTCACTATTCCTTTTCCCCATTAAGTGTGATCCACTCTGAGTCTTGTCATTATCATGCCCTCCCTCTTGGTTCTTTCCCAATAATTCTTTATACTGACAGACTTTTATATTTTATAATATCGTCTTCCTTTTCTGTCCTTTTCCCACCATTTCTGCCATATATCAATTCCTTTCTTCTTAAGCACAGCTTTTCCTTCCCCTTTTCCAAGTGGAACTGGAACTGTTATTGCCTCTTTCACTAGTTTGTCTGCACCCTCGGGAATTACTGGAATTGTTGGGTCTTTGTATGAATAAACTTGAATAGAATTGAAATAGATATGAACCTCTTTCCTTGGACTATAGATCTCAACCCTAATACACTCCATAGCCTCTGATCAAGGGAGCTCCCAATGCCAACTGTTGGGATTTAAAATTGTATATGTGTTTAAACAGACAAGACATCACTGTGGTCTAAAGAGCCAGAGAGTCAGACAAATTTGGGGGAGAGCCGTGTCAGGTTGACTCTGTATTGACATACATGTCACAACGATATTTACCCAATGTGTTTTATATCAATTTGTTTAAAAACTGTGGACAGAACAGGTTCATTGTAATAGATGACTTGTTATGTAATTATTTAAATCTTTAAATGAGTTGAATCTTACTTTAGAAACAAAAAAAAGAATGCTTTTAATTGTAAGCTATTTTCAAAAGCATTGAAATTGTCACCCCAATGCTATGTATTAAAAGCAAGACTAAACAGATACGTTTTGACTTTGGACCTAAAAAGAGCTACATCTGTAATAAAATAAAACAAATAAACCTTTTTAGTCTAATCTAAATTTACTTCAAGATCAAGAATTAACTTTGAAGCTCAGATTTTTACCAGTTTATTACATTTGTGATTTACATGAGATAAGATGAGATCAAGAGGTAACCTAGCAGCACACAGCCTCTCCATTTATACACACATATCCAGTTATCTATCAGTAACACACAGATCTATATACAGAACATACACACCAAGATATTGCACGTCCATGTAAAAGCCACAGCCATAACAATATACTGTTTCCTGAAGAGAAGATAGAGGCTGCATGCCAATTCTTCTTCTAGCCCTTCTGGTCAGGTTTTGAATTTGTGATTTGTGAGGTTACTACACCATGGTTGTGATGCCATAACCAGTGTTATATTTAATGGCTGCCCTGTTGAATTAAAAGGTAACGCTTTTATCCACTCCGTAGACCCTGAGCCGTCGCAGAAAATGCAGACTGATTCATGGACAAACATGCGCACTTGATGAGAGCATTGTAACTGAGAATCAAAGGTAATAAACAAATATGATGATCTGCTGATGTTGGTTGTCACATGCAGTGTGTGACGATTAATAGGTTCATTTGTATAGAACTGTTTAATAAAACAGCACTTGAAAAGTCTCAGATTGACAGACGGGCTGCTCCATGATACATTTAGATTTGATGAAAGTGTGAAAAGGAAGAGGTGACTTGTGACCTGATAGTAGGGATGAGTCTTGTATGGATTTTATTGATACCGAACCTGCTAATCGATACCAATACTTATACCCTTATCGATACAACCTTCCATAACTTGGTGTAAAAAAGAAATGTCAAGAAGTAAAAAAGATTTAACAGTTTTTGTAATTATACTTTTACTGCCACAAATGCATGATCTAACAAATATAAGAATTACTAAATTTGTTTTACCTGGTTGTCAGAACAGCACATACTAAATCCAGCTGAGCGTAATAATGATGCAGGATTTATGCTTCTGTGCTAAATCCACGCCGTAGGTATGTGCGGTAACCTAAAGCTGGATTTATGCTTCTGCAGAGCTTTTGCCGTAGCCTACGTAAGGGGCCTGAAGTTTATACTTATAATAATAATAATAATAATAGCAGGGCCGGCATGTGTGTGTGCGTGGGGAGTGGGTGTAGAGCGAATGTGAGAGAGTCACAGGGATTGGTGTCTCCCTTGTTCTTTCTGTAGCAGGGAGAGTTAACCATCTTCTTGATTTCAAGATAATGGTGGAGAAGGAGAACCAGGAAATGAGATGGAGGAAATCAGTCGGACCAATCACTTTTTGAGAAGTGCATGTCAGTTTAGGGTCTGTATCTCCACGTACCTACGTACGTACCCACGGTGTCCATTTAACGCAGAATCCTATCTTGTCGTTTGGGTACGAGGAGTAACGGACTCTATTGCTTACCGTCTAGTACTGGTCCCGTGTTAGTACCTGTTCTTGATAGCCATCTCTACCTAAGAGGGCTGCTGGGTTTGATTGGTTAGACCTTATACTGAATTCTAAAAAGTAAAGGTAGCCTGTGGAGCTTTTGAAGACTGGACTGGATTAAAAATGGGCAGGATAAATTGCAACCAGTGAGCGGTTTTAGCAAAAGGCCCATGACAATGGAATTGCAGTAACCAATTGTCTCGCTTTTAATACTTTTTATAAATATTTCTTGGATGAAAATGGCAATCATATTAATGACTCATCCTTAAAGACTCAGTCTTTAATTTGGTCACTTGTTCTGAGTGACTGACTCACTAAAATCCTCTAATTAGTCTGAGCTCCGTGAGACTCATAGTTGTCACAGTAATCATTATTCATACAGCACTTAACAACACAACACAGAAACAGACACAGCACACAAGCGTGTTGGAAGCGTTTTTCAGGCAACATAGAATACGAAAAGACATTTATATGTCTTTTTGACACAAATGCATATTAATGAATGACATGTTGATGCTTGAAAGTCAATAGGTTTTGACATAACCTCAGATATTAATTAGGCTACCCGTTGTTCCTAGTTGGAATCTGTCTTGCTATGTCCCGAGATAGCCTACCTGTACGTAACTTATCAGCAGCAGTCAGACACGTTTCTGGTGTGTAGGTTATAGAAAAATCCATGCAGCAGAAACGCAACAGAAAGGCCACGCTCGTGTGAGGCTGCCAGTCTATAGCCCTAAGCCTGGTTCTGCGTGAGGTTTTCCCTCGCCACCCTGTTGCACCAACAGTTGCTCCTGGGGGGATTGTTGGGTCTTTGTGGGGGTCTAGACCCACTCTATCTGTAATGTGTCCTGACATACCTTCTGTTATGATTTGACTATAAATAAATTGAATCTTTGAAGCAGCCATCTCACAAGGGAAGGCTGAAATAAAATACAGATATGGCGTAAGTAAAATGACTACTTTTGCTTCTGTCCACAAAGATTGAGTGAGTTACCGCCGGCCGCAGGAATAACAAAAAATCCAGTTAACACACTTCACATCTTTTATTTCTTTTTACTCATAAGAACAAAGAAGACTCTCTGTACACAATCCTCCCTGTGCAAGATGTTCGCGCATGCTCAGATGATATCATGATAAACGTGGATTTAAAACACTGCACGACCTGTTCTCATAGACAGTTAAAGAAAGTCTGTTCGCCTCCACCGGAAAGCCAGAGTTAGTTAAACTAACAGCTAATTTGGCTAACCGCTAGCTGAGATAGTATGTAAAAGACCCTCAAAACTTAAAATAACTGTTTAAATATGTAACAGCTGTTACGTCATTTAAAATACAATCACTCAATACTTGTCTTTATTATTACTGTAAAGTCTTAATTTAGCTGTAGCTGCCTACGTTATTTTAGGCTGAATCATACAGTGAGCCAGCGGTTAGCCGAAATAGCTGTAAGCTAAACAAGCGTTTCCGGTGAAGGCTAGCTGTTCTCTTAGCTAATAAATCAGTACACGACCTGACCTGTCATAATTGTAGCGATTAGCCGTTAGCGTCAAGGATGTATTAACAGCTAGCTAAGAGGACGGTTAGCCTCCAGTGGCGTTAGCTTCCCGGCTAACCGCTAGCTTTGATTGTCTAAAATAACGTTACTCAAACTAAACAGTGGGAAAAGCAGGCAACAGCTAAATTAAGACTTCACAGTAATAATAAAGATAAGTATTGAGTGATTGTGTTTTAAATGAGCACAAGTAAAAAAAATAACTGACGTAACAACTATTATGCATTATATAAAACGCTGTTACGTTATATAATATATTATATTTGAGGGTCTTTTACATGCTATCTCAGCTAGCGGTTAGCCGAATTAGCTGTTAGCTAAACTTTAAGCTTTCCGGTGGAGGCTAACGGCAGACCGCTACTTTGGAAAGATTGTGCAGTGCCGTAAATACTAGTACATCATGATTATCATCTGCGCGTGGGCGAACATATTGCACATGCGGTAAATTCCTTCGGTGCCTTCTCTCAAAGCAGAAGGGGTGGACCTGGTTTTCTGGAGGAGGGCTCAGCTTGTTATTGCGGAAGAGATCCAGTTGCAGCTAACACAGACAGACAAAAACAGATTTGCCTCGGATATACCACTGAGGCTTCATTTTTATTCTCGGCCTCAACTATACAACCCTCAGAGAAATGGTGTGATTGATCATCAATGGTGAGTACTGCTTACAAGTTTTAGCATTAGTTGTTGAAGCAATCACAATAACATTAATTGTACTGTTGAATTGTACCTGCTGTTTCTCAGCCACATTAATAATTAACCTGAATCAGGCCTTGAAACTAAATATTAAAGTGTTTTTTTGTTGTTGTTTTTTAAATTCAAGGGTATTTTGCATTGGAAAGTGTCAAAGCCAGCTAAACAAAAACATGGTTAGACGCAAACTGAGCTATGCTTTCATTGGCTGTCACAATGACTCAGCAGTTTTCATACAGCAGGTCTCTCAACTCCTGAGTAGAAACTTAGTAGAAAAAGAGCATGACAGGCCTTAGTGTTTCTTGCCAACAAGATAAACAGAGTTTATGACAGTTGGTGTGTTGTAACTTCCACAGGGCCTTTGGCTCAGGCAGTTAAAATTTAAAATACTATTCGTTTGTTTTCTTCTTCACTCCAGTGTTTGTTGGGTTTGTGCATGCAGAACAAATTCAATATGTCTTTAAAATATGTTTTTGAGCTTTTTGTTAGAAACTGGAAGCCTGATTTTGAATCCCTTATAATGAAAAACTCAAAATAAAAATGGTCTGGGTCTCCACATTGTTCTCACAGAACGTTCCCTAACTCGTCAAATACCACAGTTTTCCAAGGAATCAGCAGACACTTCGCATACTCAAGTTGAAGTACAGATACTTGTGTTAAAAATACTCTGGTAAAAGTAGTAGTACTGAGTTAACTTCTTTATTCAAGTAAAAGTAACAAAGTACAGGCTTGGACATTGACTAAGCTTTTATGCAAAGCTACCTGGAGCACACACATGTTACTAGAGTGCACTGTGTTTAAAGCGGGTGCCCATGTATAGAGGTTTACTCCTCGACGCAGCCGGCCCGGGTTCAAATCCGGCCTGCGGCCCTTTGCTGCATGTCACTCCCCCTCTCTCTCCCCTTTCATATCCTCAGCTGTCCTGTCATTAAAGGCCTAAAATGCCCCAAAAAAACTAAAAAAAAAACAAGGCATAGCCTAAACTAAATTGTCTCATGCTATTTATTATATATATGCTATATTCTGACAATTAGTTGCTGAACCGCGTCATAGCTCATTACCACAAAGTTGAGCCACTTTCCACTTTCCGATTGGCGCTCTGGTCGCTCAAAACACCCAAAACGCGACGCCAACAGATTTGGAAATTTGGGAATAAGGGAATGTTTTGTTTTGGCAGTCTCCTTTTGGAGGTTGGTGGGCCTACCACACTTTTGCATATTTCCCAGAGAGAGAGAGATAAGCTAGGCATAGGCTTTAGTGTTAAGGCGCCTGCAATGTCTAAGTTAGATTCAGCTAAAAGTATTGCCTCCAGCATGAGTTTAACCCTTGTGTTGTCTTCCCGTCAACCATAAAAAAACATTTTTGTCACGTTTTTAAAGATGAACTGAACTGGAATTTGAATAATGGTGATATAACAGATGTATTTTATTTCTTGTCACTGGTGCAATTATTAAAATGGGTGAATTTGATAAAAGGGATAAAATGGCAAGTTGAAAGTGTTGTTTTTGTTACATGGGCGCCGGCATGTTGGAATTCCACAATCTACTACGTCACTGGCATGGTAAGCTACTCCGTGGCTAACTAGCACTAGCAGCGCAGCC